>NW_019263797.1:12422-14059 GCF_002742605.1 Olea europaea var. sylvestris | reverse complement strand
AGATGCAAAATGCATGATTTCTTATTTCAAAGAGTTGTACAACAGTAATTATGTGTGGAATGATATAAGACTTTCAAGAAACTATATTGATGCAATATGACAAAAAAAAATCTTCAATCCGTGCTCTTGTACTGGAGATGATTAGCATTGAGAAGTTGTCTTAATTGAGTTCAATCATGAACTATGAACTAAGTATAGAGTTGGTTCTGCAATTTCTATTAGAGAGGACTATTCACAATTTATTATGAATTTAAAATGAAGAAGCTCGAATGCACACTCATTAGATTGCTTAACATGTTTAAGACTGCGAAGACTAATATCAAAATTTGTAGTGGGTAAATCTTAGTCATTGATCCACCTAAAGGTTTTAAGGGGAAGTCTAGAGGATGTTTTAGGAAAGCATCCAAGATGGCTAAAATGATCAAAGAAAAGAAAGATAATACCAAATCTTATGACCCTTGTTATCATTATAGAATGAAAGGCTATTGGAAGAAAGATTACAAGGCTTATGTCTACTTCATTGGCCTCTTAGGTGTTGAATACCAGATGTGGATCTTATATTTATACAAATATGGATAAACTAAGTGGAAGTTGACCTGCACGTTGAAGATGAGCAAATGTTGCTACATTGCCTGTAGAAGCATACTTCTTGTCATTGCATTCAAACTTAGTATTGGAATTAGAGAAATATTAGTTTGTACCCATCATTACCAGAACATTAAATTTCATGTTTTGACATGAACTATTTTAATGTTAAGAATAATTGTTGTTTCAATTTATATTGACAGGATCTTAATTGTTATAGTAAATTATAAAAATGACATTTATATTCTAAATACTGAAAATTTTATAATGAGTATAGAAATTATAAGATATAAAAGTGATAATCTAAATTTTAAATTTAATTGGAACTTCTAAATAGCTCAACAAAACTACTGATTAATTGAAAAATGAATTTGAGATAAAAGATTTGGGAAAAATCAAATTGTCTTGGGTTGCAAATTGAATACTTCCCAGAATGATTATTTGTTCATCAATCTACATATACAAAAAAATTTTAAAACGTTTTCATATGGATAATGCACTTCCATTGGCATCACTTATGGTTGTTCAATCACTTGATATGAAAAGTAACCCATTTCGTCCACTTGAAGATGGAGAAAATGTTCTTGATCTTGAAGTACCATATGTTAATGCAATTAGAGCATTGACTTATCTTACAAACTGCACTCGACCGATATAATTTTCTGTAATTCTTCTTACAAGTTATAACTCTACACCAACTCAAAAACATTGGAACAGTGTTAAACACATCTTTTGTTACTTAAAGAGCATTGTTGATTTAGGATTATTATATTCACAAAAAATTGGGGTCCACTTTTGTAGAATATACAGATGCGGGTTATCTCTTTGACTTACGTAAAGCTAAATCACAAACAGATATGTGTTTACACATAGAGGAACAGTTACATCATGGAGATTCGTGAAGCAATCATTGACAACATCATCAAATCATTCTGAAATTATTGCAATCCATGAAGCAAGCAAAGAATGTGCATGGTTAAGGAACATGACTTATTATATCCAAGTATCATGCGGTTAATTTCAACAAAAGATAGTCTAACAATTTTGTATGA
>NW_019263797.1:0-6930 GCF_002742605.1 Olea europaea var. sylvestris | reverse complement strand
TATTGCATCGCCTCCTCGAGGCGCTTACCGAGGTCCTCCTTTTTGGCGTTGAGGTCCTTCACCAAGCTCTCGAGCTGGATGCTAGTGCTCAGGGCCCGGGCTACGCATGCACTTTTGGCCGCCACTAGGTCCTCAGCTGTGCAAGAGGCGGTGTGATCCCTCCATTCTTCCGTCCAATATTTATCGTGGACCACCACTACTGTAGCCATTTTTGGGGGAACGGCCACCAGCACTTCTTTAATAGGCTCCTCAGAGTTTGAGCCCAGGAAGTCCACCTCCTTTGAGGGACGGATTCTCTTCTTCTTAGGCTGCCCCGGCACCTAGGTGAGAGGAACGACAGCAACTGGCGCCTCGATCGGAGTAGGTGAAGCCTCTGATGGCGCCGTCGTTCTCTCCAGAATGGCCACCCCGGTAGGAATTGTGGTCTGCCTCAGAACGGGGGGTGGTCTCGCCACCTTTGGCCGCTTAGAAGGGGCAGCAGGTTTCTTACCCTTCTGAAGCAGATTCGCCTCGGGATCCTCAGGCACCTCCTCCTCCGTCGGAGGTGAGAGCCTCTTGCTGGCATCCACTAAGTCCTCCATCTGTTTCTTGTAAGAGGAGGAGGAGTCTTCAAGGCCCTCGCCTCAGCCATCATCTTCTGTATTATTTTGAAGTCGAGTCGGAGAGGCATCTTCTTACTGAAGTTATCTGCAAGAAACAAGGAAATTAGTACAAGTATAAATGAATCGAAAATGTTCAAGGGCATTCGCTTCGAGACGTTACCTTGTGAGGCCATCAGGTCGTGCGTCACGAAGTGAAGGTTTTTTCTGATCAGCCGATAGAACGACCTCTTCTTTGGAGGTAGCTGATAGATCACACAGATGATCTCGAAGTCGTCTGGGGACAATTCGCGTCGTGGAAGAGTGCCTTCAAAAAATGAATACGTGTTAGTTATAATCCGAACCGAAGAGAATAAAAAAGAAATACAACTACAATACTCACTAAGCGTCGAGTACTTCGTGGGGACCGTAAGAGGTGCCAGGGGGTCCCCTTCCATCGTGTCCCATCTCCTTCCACTCCTTGATAGAGGTCGACAGATCGAGCACGAATGGAGTGTGGGAACCCCAAGAGGTCAGGTAATACCAGCCTCTGGTCTTATCCCCCGGCTGTTACTTTTGGGATGTAAAGGGTCTGAAAAACAGAGAAGGGTATCTCCACGCTTAGTGACGCCTCTTTCCATAACATCTAGGAGCCCACCATTTGGCTCCAAGAGTTCGAGTTTAATTGGGTCGGTGCCAAGCCATAGGACCTAAGCACCATCCGAAAAAAAGGGTGAATTGGAAGCCTAAGGCCTGCCCTAACTATCGCCTCTCTTATCGCTACACACGCTGGCCTAGGGTAACAGGCCCTCTCATCAGGCTCGGGTAGGATCAGGTCTATGCTGTCAGGTATCCTATATTTGGTCCTAAGTCTTTTCAGGTCGGCCTCCTTTAGCTTAGAGGGGTAATCCGACGCCTCCCAATGCACATAGGTGTCTACTAGGCTATCCGGCCTCTTCCAAATATTCTCCCCCTAGTATCGCCTCGGCTACTTCGGATGAGCTCGTCAAAATGGGCTCGTCCATCCGTACTAACTCCAGCCCCCTCCCCGAACTAGCACTACCCTCGGAGGCTATTTTCAGAAAGGAAAAATCTCAAAATAGTTGCTAAAACTTACGAGTTTGAGTGTATCCCAGCCGGAAACGATCGAAAAGTGGTGTTGTTGCTGAAAAATCAAAGTTCTCACCGGAAATGCTTGAAGAACGCCGAAAATCGCAAAGAAATCTGAGAGCAAGGGAATTTTTTGTTTTCGCAAGAGTGAAAAACTCCAAAAGTGCTCAACTCCATTTTTTATAGAGCGCTTCAACTAATCGCCACCATCAAATTCAAATGCAATTAATCTGGGCCATCCGTCGCACTATAAATCTAGAACGTTAAAATGAAACGCCAGATTTGATCTACGCCTAAGATCTTGCTGTGATCCTCACGCTCACATATAACGGGTCACCTCGGTCACCACCAGTCGTCAACAATAAGTAGCCGCAGCAATCTTTTAGGGGAATGGGCGTTGCATCCAACTGTCACCTTGGAAATACGTAGCAGCTGTCAAATCATTTAACGTCAGACACATTCGCCTCGGATCAGCGCACTGGTAGCAGATGAGCTCCTTACTCAACTTTACAAAGTTTAAGCGCACCTGACGCGGAGTCCCCTGTGGGTCATCGCCTCCGTCGATGCACTCTCTCCTAACCTTTACAAAGTTTTAGCCATCTCCCAACGCGTCGTCCCCTATAGGTCAGCGCACCGGTAGCAGATGAGCTCCTCACTCAACTTTATAAAGCTTAGGTGCACTCGACGCGGAGTCCCCTGTGAGTCATCACCTCGGTCACTGCGTTCCCTCCTAAACTTTACAAAGTTTTAGCCATCTCCCAATGCGTCATCCCCTATGGGTCAGCGCATCGGTGGCAGATGAGCTCCTCACTCAACTTTACAAAGTTTAGGCGCACCTGACGCGAAGTCCCCTGTGGATAATCACCTCGATTGTTGCGCTCCCTCCTAAGCTTTACAAAATTTTAGCCATCTTCCAACGCATCGTCCCCTGTGGGTCAGCGTACTAGTGGCAGATGAGCTCCTCACTCAACTTTATAAAGCTTAGGTGCACCTGACGCAGAGTCCCCTGTGGGTGATCGCCTCGGTCGCTGTGCTCCCTCCGAAGCTTTACAAAATTTTAGCCATCTCCCAACGCGTCGTCCCCTGTGGGTCAGCGCATCGGTGGCAGATGAGCTCCTCACTCAACTTTACAAAGTTTAGGCGCACCTGACGCGAAGTCCCCTTTGGATAATCACCTCGGTTGTTGCGCTCCCTCCTAAGCTTTACAAAATTTTAGCCATCTCCCAACGCGTCGTCCCATGTGGGTCAGCGCACTGACGACAGATGAGCTCCTCACTCAACTTTACAAAGTTTAGGCGCGCCTGACGCGGAGTCTCTTGTTGGTGATCACCTCGGTCGCTGCATTGACAATCTCCCCAAGCATCGTCCAGCTCGTCATCACCTTAACCTCGCGTAAATTTTTTCCCTCACACAGTGACAAAGATTTAACGCATCTGCCTATGATCTACACTTCGGTGAACACAAACAGTCGACCCTCAAGTGCTCACAAATCACGATCCCCATCCCAAGGCACATATACCCGATCGGGAAGACAAGTCTATCCATGATATAAATATTCATACCTAGACTTGGGGGACTACTGTTACGTCCCTAACTGAACCCACATCAGCAGAGTTGTGAAACGCTCATATGAAGTGTTCTCATATAAAGTGGTTCCACTTCCGGAAGTACACCACCACATCAGTCGAGGTGTGGAACACTCATACGAAGTGGTTCCAATTGAGATGATCTGCTATCACACTACGAGGCATAGGTAGTTTTGCGAAACTAATCGAAGCGCCCTACTCCCTGAATCCGAGGCAAAATGATCCCTTTGGACCTCGGCCTAAGGATCCACCGTCGATTTCAGAATGAGATCCTTATGAGGATCTTTTCTGCCCCTAAGGTTTAAAGTGATTTGACGAATCCATGAGGCTAGTTGATGTGACCTATCAACTTTATGTCAACTCAACTCGGGAGAAGTAACCATCCGCCCACTCTATAGACGCAGCTGATTGACGCTTATGAGCAGACGCCTCATACTATTCAGATGTATACATGTGTCTCACATCTAAACGGTATGAGGCGCCTGCTCATAGGTGTCAATTAGCCGCATCTATAGAGTAGGCGGGTGGTTACTTCTCCCGAGTTGAGTTGACATAAAGTTGATAAGTCACATCAAATTGCCTCATGGAGACGTCAAATCACTTTAAACCTTAGGGGCAAAAAAGATCCTGATAAAGATCTCATTCTGAAATTGGCGGTGGATCCTTAGGCCGAGGTCCAAAGGGATCATTTTGCCTCGAATTCAGGGGGTAGGGCGCTTCGGTCAGTCTGAGGTCCAAAGGGATCATTTTGCCTCGAATTCAGGGGATAGGGCGCTTCGGTCAGTTTCGCAAAACTACCTATGCCCCGTAGTGTGATAGCAGATCATCTCAATTGGAACCACTTCGTATTAGCGTTCCACACCTCGGCTGACGTGGTGGTGTACTTCCCAAAGTGGAACCTCTTCACATGAGAACACTTCATATGAGCGTTTCACACCTCGGCTGATGGGGGTTCAGTTAGGGGCGTAACAGAAACTCTTTCTACTTAGCACTCCATAGCAAGCAAATATATACTCTCCTCCCCACTATTTTGCACAACCTTGGTACTGTTCCGATCACCTGAACCTAACTTGACCGTCGGAGTGTATACGGTCGCTCCACCCCCGCTTGTTTCGATCGTGTGCATCTGACCGTGCGTTGATTGTGCGCATGGAGGAATACGTGGAGTAGCTATCGGTTGGTCACGTAGAGGGTCCAATTTTCAAGGTCAACACGATTCTTTAACAAGTAGTAAAATGAATTTTTGAGTTCAAGTATAATTTCCACATAGATTGTACTAGTTAAAATTCAAATTGACTAAGCCTTAACTGAAACAATTGAAATTTATGTTTTTTTCCTACAAATTAAATAATCTACTTTTGAATGCAAAACGTAACTTAACTAAAATAAATGCAAGATCATAATTAAATGCAAATTTTATAAAAAAAAAAAAGAAAAAAAAGAAAGAAAATGACGATGACAAGTGTACTAGGATCCCGAATCCTTTATGAATTTGACAACAAGATTCAATTATGAAGATTAATATTCCTAAATTGTTTAATAAACTCTATCGAGTAGAAGTGAACCTATTTTTATATGTGAATCGACTATATTTCTATGACTGATGCACGTATAAAAATGAATTAAAAATTTATGAATACTTAAAGATCGCGTAAAGTATAACAGTATATTTCTATTCCCCATAGGACTCTACAACAGTTGACATTATATCTAACTTATTTTCCATCTTTCGAAGGTAAAACAAGATACAATATTCATATAATTAGTGATCAAGTAATTGTAAGGAAAAGTAGCTCAATATCAATTATTCAAAATTAAAAACGTATTTTAAATATTAAAGATAAATAAGATAAAGATTTAAATGTTCATGATACCTGGTTCATCGAAAATCCTATCACAAAATAATTTAGTCCACTAAAAGATATCACTAAAAATTTGACGGAATGTGATTAATTTTCTAACAACAATTCTAGATCGTTTTTGTGTGTGTGTGTGTGTATATATATATATAATTTATTATTATTATTATTATTTTTTTTTTCCAATTTCGTGCCTTATTTTCCTGCGGTCGCCCTTTTTTGTCTGTCTCTAGCTTTTTCTCTCTTTCCTCTTTTTCCGTTTTCTGCGTGTGTATATAATAATTACTTTCTTTCCAAAATTCCAAGCGCCAGCAAAGTGGTTGAATTAATTTCCAATCACAAGTCCAACAGGCAAGCCACTTCTATTTTCCTCCAATGCTGCCAACTTTTGTTTTCTAAAAAGGAATCTAATTCCTTGAATTTCATTCCAATTGAACTACCAAGGCCCGATTAAACTAGTGTTATTTTCACCAAGGTCTCACCCTTCTAAGTAAGATAATTTAGTCCTCCATAAAAATTTATTTGTACAACTCATAGCCAATCTTTTTCAATTCAAGTCCTTTAGTTTTCAAGGTGTAGAATTTGATCTCCATACTCTCCATCCAATAGCCAATTTATTCTTCTTTCCTTCCAATTGCTTCACACGAGTTCATCACTGAAAAAAAGGAAAATTAACCAAATTTAAATATAAATTACATAAAAATGTAATAATATAACATAAATAAATACACAAAATGCACTTATCACTTTGGTGTTGCTTCTGCAAAGGTACTTGCTTATTTTGTAATTTAAATATACACAATTCATTTATCATATAGTGTTCCTTATCCTGTTCTAGAATTAATTATAATTGTTTTAGAGGGTGTTTGGAAGGCAATTTATATGTAAAAATGTATTTTTGAATAGTAAATTGATGAAAAATGTGTGATTGAAAAATAAAGAAAAGTTTTCAATTTACGTGTAATATTATTTTAATAAAAAATGTGTAGTTAAAAAGAAAAGAGAGAAAAATACATTTTAAAAAAAAAAGGTACCAAACGGGGAGCCTTTGTTTTGATTTCTGTTTAACAGAGAAAAGTTTAGTCAGAATGAAGTAAAAAGGGGGTAGAATCTGCTCTCGGTGGGTGGGAGGAGTTCTTGAGGAATAATGGGGGAAAAGATGAGGAAAATGAGAATAATTTTGGAATGGGGAGTACGACACTATACTAGCCCTGTTTGATTCCCATTTTTGGGGTAAAATGAAATATGAAAAAATGAATTCTTGAAAGAATGGAGCTTAAACATGGGCTATAATTTTTTTCTTTCTTAGCATTTAATGAGCTAGGAGTATAGTTGTAAATTTGTTGTGGTGTGATTATAATACGATTTAACAAGTAAAATTTAAGATGGTAATATAATTACCCATTTAGGCTGAGGAATTTTTGACTCAAATTATGTCTTTTAAACATACGCTGACTTGTTTCTCGAAAAGTCAACCCCAAATTATTGCTCATTTCGAGTCTCTTTGTGCCTCTTTAATTTCAAAGAATGATGTATGAAATAGTGATTGGTGTTGATATGTATGTTTAAAAAAGAGATTTTTTTATTTATATATAATATTATTTTAATAAAGAATATGTAATTGAAAATGAGTACGATAAAAAAAACAATCTTGTAAAATGGTTGACTTCTTCCGACTTGGTCCATGACGAGTAAACATAAATTTCACCCGCTCATCTAACATCAAAATGCAATTTTTCTTTCATTGGCATTTACCAAATCTCAAATTAATACGATACAAAGTTTCAAAAATAGAGA
>NW_019263796.1:11624-14060 GCF_002742605.1 Olea europaea var. sylvestris | reverse complement strand
ATATCAACTGGGCCAAGTCCAAGCCCATGACCCGTGCCGTGCTGTGTTGACCGGTCGAACGACGACACGCGTGTGTGGGCTTTAACTGAACCTACTAACATATAGGTCCTCTTACTTTCAAAGACTAGTAGTGTTCCTTGGGGCCCAAACCCAAGTCCCAAACTTGAGCTATATAAAGTGATTTCAATTTTTTTAGTTTTCCCATGTGAGATTGGTACTTTTCAATTTCCCACCAATTTTTATTTCCAATTTATTTTGATTTCAAATGTTCATCTTTTGATTTTAATTTCTCATTCACCCTTAATTAGTTTTAAGAAATACATATATCAATTCTACTCATGAAGCAGAATGCAATTGGCCAAAGAAATCATTTATCTAACTAACAGGATCCACTTAAATAATTAGTCAAAAATTGGTCAAACCAACTAATTTATTCCAATTTTCCAACATGAACACTCCAAATTAGTTTAATTCGAGTACTAATTGTACCAAATTTTCTTATGAGAAAAATATTTTAAACAGTTCTTTTGAAGTTTCAATTTCAAAAATCAAGTAAAATTAGTCGCGTGAAAAAAACATGTACACAATTTTAGACTCTTCTATGTAGTTCTTTCATTATCACACAGAATGCCACTTTTCTCTCTACAGTTCCTTTTATTTCTCCAGTAGGAAGCTGCATGGATCTAGACGTGGTGGGAATTTCCCCGACGACCTCGTCAATTGTCACTCTCCATCCAGTCGTCGCAATCACAATTGCAATTCCAACCGCAACCCTCAATTTCTTTTCTCTAATGACCCCCTGAATCTCGTTACCTATGAATTGGAGAGGCGGGTGATTTGTTGGGATTGAGTTTGGCGAGTATCCTTCTGAATGATCAACAGTTCTACCTGAGACGTCTAACAAGGGTGAGCTATGTCTCCATGCCTACGATATTTAGGGGTGGACCCAGACGTTTCTGCTGTGAAGTCAAAAATAAAAATGTATTTTTTCCCCAAAATAAAATATTGATTATTCCCATACCCAATTTCAAACACCATTTCAACAAATTGCAAAAAATCATATACAAACCCACTGAATCACAGAGTCAGAAAAAAACTTCAAAAATCAGAATACACACATTTTTTTAAGATTCATATGACATATCCTGACGTTCAAACCCACATACATTTCAAGTTTCACATTTTCACAAATCAAAAAAACATATTTATATTTTACTCTACCTTTTTTATTAAGGAGCCAATCTTTAGCAAGGCAGTCCGGCGAAGGAGGGTTCATGGTTGTATTGTATACTTGTATTTGATATTGATTCAATTGAATGATTCATCGATTTATGGCCTTGAAAAGAAAAAAGTCGAGGCCAAGGCTGGAGAAGAAATGAAGAATGAAGTCTGAAGATGAGAAGTCACAGGGAAAAAAGTGAGAAGTTGGTTGGGACTTGGGTCTTGCGATTTGGGTAAAGTAAATTATAACAACGAATTATGGATTGGAGATATGGGAAGGGAAAATTCCCTAGAAACCTGATTTTAAAAACCAGTTTTTATAAATAAGAGGGATTAAGTTTAATTTCATAACTCAACTGATAATTAGAAATTATTAAATAAATATATTCGTAATAATTCAACCTACGCACCCCTAACTCCCACTCACCACACCCAATCTCTCTCTCTCTCTCGCTATCACTTGTATCCTTTTTCTACTTCTATACACACAGATCAACCTTCTTCCTACACAAAGCACCAATTTCTCTTGTTCCATACACCATATTTATTGAGAGAAAAAGTGAAGTAAAAGGGAATTTCTACTTCTATACACACAGATCAACCTTCTTCCAATCTACGCAATGTACCAATTTCTCTTGTTCCATACGCCATTTTTGGCTGAGAGAAAAGGTGAAGTAAAAGGAAATTTAATTATTTTTTGTTAATTAATTAAATAAAAATGCCGATCAAGAGTGAAAGGAAGCGACCGTCAAGAATCAGGAAGATCGGGCCTTACACTGTGTTTGTGACACCTTCGCCCACACCCAATCTGAGTTTGAAATCGGATTCTTCCAAAAAACTCGTTGACGTTCCAATTCAGGTCCAGAGGCCGGTCGAAAAAGTTGTACAATCTCCTTCTCTGATTATGGCTCCGCCAGTGCAGTACAGACTCATCTTCCGATTATGGTTATCGTGGTTCTAATCTGTGGGTAAAGTAAGAAGGCTGATTTTTGGTGGTTTTGATCTATGTTTTTGATGGTTGGTGGTGGATCCGATCTCTGTGCAGCCAGCGATGGTAGTAGGGGTTCGATAGTCGACAGAGGATTGGTGGTTCTGATTTGTATGTAGAGTAAGAAAGTTGCAATCGGTGATGGTTAGTGGTGTTGGATCTGTTGGTGGCCAAGATTTGTCTTTCTGATAGTTGGTGGTGGTTCTTATCCAATTGCATCCAATGAT
>NW_019263796.1:0-3791 GCF_002742605.1 Olea europaea var. sylvestris | reverse complement strand
AATGATTTGAAATTTGAGTTTCATAAGAAATCATTGAAATGTAATAGTTGGCCGTTTTATGTTACATCTCTTTCCCTAAAGCTTATGCAACTTGGTTTAATTAATATAACAAAAGTTTTATAGTCATTTACTTTTGTATGCATATGTTGAAAATCAAAGAGGAAGAATTTTGGATTTGGCTTCCTAGAGTTCTACTAACATATTTCGATCTCAACATGACCTCATTTAAAGGTGTAATTATACTACTAGCTCTTAATTGCTAGAATATTCTATCGTGGTGGAGCAATACCCATTTCTGCACCTCGGTCCCACCAGATTCAGTTACATGATGTTTTTGGTAAATTCTTTATTGTGAAGAAAAATGTGTGGCAGATATATATGTCTCTCAATGTAAAAAAGTAATTAGATTTTGGTTGAAGAGAGGGATTAGAAATATTATTTTGTCACTTTCCTTACTGGTATTGCCTTTAGTGAGAGTTCCCATTAAGAAGTTACCTTTTTTTGTATCTGTTGAGCAAAGCAAAATAGGCTATAGCGTTTTTTTGCCTCCCCATTTTTTGATAGTGCTTAAAAGCTTATTTTCTTCAACTAGTGATTGACTTCTATTTTAGTTTGCTACTGGATCGTGTACATAGGAGAATACATATTTGGCATTACGTTATGGTGCAATGTAGAGGGAGTGCATTCGTCACGTAAGTGTTGCTAGGCGAGTGGATGATTTATTTGTGCTAATTCAGATATTTGTTTATAATAAGTAACAAAAAGTTGACTAGGAGTAACTTTCAAGTTAATTGGTGGTCCATCTTAGTTAATTTAAATACCAGTCATCTGAGAATACAGCTATGCTATGCATTATTTTCTGAAATTATATATAAATTATAGTAATAGCATTTGTACTTTCTATGTTGGGGCCCGAAGCAGTAACTAGATCGTCATACCATCAAATATACTTTTCATCTTCTGTTGTAATTGCACTTTGGTTTGTCGCCAAGTGAGATTTACACCTAGCATTGGAGAGGCAGATGAAATAGATGGATGCTCCTTGGAATCGTTCTCATTATTATGCTACTTTCCCAGTCTCAAATTAGGTTCTCAAGGATACAACTGCTTTTCACCAATGTGTTGATGATGTAGGTATAATTTCAATTTTCAATGTGAGCACATCATGCTTTTTCCCCTTTATGCTTTTAGAATGGTTCAAAGTGGGGGTGTGTGGCCTATTTCTTCACGTTGTATGGGCGAATTGAAAGTAGAAGAATATAAAATGTACACGTGCTAGCTAACTTTAGTATTATGATGATTTTTAATAGGAAGAAATAAATTCAAGATGGTGGGTGGTGAAATACTTCCCCTGGGATTTTGTTTATTTATTTATTTTTGGGCTTGGGGAGAGGGAAGAGGGTGCTTACTGATACTTTTGATGGATGAAGAAGTGGAGGGAAGGAAGGAGTCTTGTGTCGTGCCTGATGGATAAGGATAGATTGCACAATTTCAACATTAGAAAAAGTGTCGCTATTTTATTTTTTTATTTTCAAGGTTGCTTAAAATCATTCGCAAAGTTCGTTATGTATTATAATAAATTTGGAATTGCTTGCTGTTATTTGATTTTAATACCCTTTTGCAGGTTTCCTAATGATATTTAATATATTGGAGGAGGCCATTGCGTTACTGGCAGTTGATGATACAAAACATCGTATGTTGTTTTCTCTCTCCTTTTTTCATTTTTCCCGATACTCGAGGGTAGGGTGCTTTACTATTTGTAATATAGAAATCATACATAAGTACAACATTAGGATGTCATGGGGTTCGAATGACTGCTACAAAAATGAGAAGGAAAAAAGTGATTAGGTTCAAGAAGATTTGGTTATTGCTCATCCATCATTCTTATAATTTCGAGTTCAAATTTGGTGTCTCCTAGAGTGTTCCTTATACTTAATGCTCTTAATTACTTTGCTTTACTTTCCATCCACTTATTAAAAAAACTAATCATTAATTGTATTTTTTCATCGACTTTTAATGAGACTGTCAGTTAAGCCATTTGAGTTTTATTCTTTCGAACTACATTACTTTACAATGTGATTTTACACAATGATTAGTATTTTAGTATGGGAATAATTTTAATTTCCAATTGCTTCTAAGAGTTTAATACGTTTACTGTTGTAGTGGAAATATTATGATGTGCGAAATCGATCTACCATACCATTTCTTTCGAGTTATCACACATTCGTTAGGCCATGACATTCATTTGGTGAGTGTTATAATTATTCTGCACATTAAGAGTATGTTTTAGTAGAAGTTCCAGCTGGATCCATCAATTCACTCTCTTTCTATGGGGAATTTAAATTTGAGAGCCCTTTTTATATAATCTCCATGGAGAATTTATATTTGAGAGCCCCTTTTTACGTAATTTCAACGTTAAATTTCTACTTATTTATTTGTATTCCTAATATTTTTATGGCAAGTTCGAAGGAAATTGACTGTTGTTAGATTCACTGCTTCTTTAACAACTGTCATATATGTTTATTCACAGCAACCATACACAATATTTAATATTCATCATCCAACGTGCAACGCACGTTTTCCTTACTAGTTGTTTTAAAAATTTGAAAAATACTTTCTTTTGAGATTAAAAATTATTCTATAATTCTAAAAATCATTATTTTCAAAATTTTGCATAACCTTTTCCTAAGTTCAGAGCTTATCTTTACCATTTAATCATACTTTACTATAAAATTCATTTATCTCACTTAAGTTTGTAAAATAATTAGAAACTTGATCGTGCATATATTATTGGAAAATATATTTTTCTCTCATTGTTTTGGGTTGTGTTGGATTATATTTTTAGATGTATAAGACTTTTATGTTTCAGTGTATTTATTATTTTATTGAAATTTTTTTAATATTATTTAATTAAATATCAATAAACAATCTTACTATTGCGGACGTCAAGAGGCAACGACTGTCCTAACTGACATGGTAACCTAGATATGCCAAATCCAATTTGTAAATAACACATGCAGAATTACACTCAAATACTTACAAAATGGAAGCTCATTCGGGTTGGTTCCATAAGCATCAGCAATTGGAACAAATCAGAAGAAAATGGTTGATCTAAAATGCTCTTCCTCAGATAAAATAGAACTTCATTATCTGTTGGATTAAACCTAAGCCATTGCCGAAAATTCAAGGCTACCCCCTTGCTCCTCCTAGGAGAAAAGCCATTAGGAGCTTCTTTTCTGCCAAAAAATTGGTGCATCGTGCAGAGCAGATATTAGGATCTTGCAAGGTACTCTTTAGTGAATTTTTTCCTACAATGAACAGTGGTGAAAATGATTATTCTTTTGAGTTCTTCAATGGAAAATGGTTATTAAATGTTAAAAATTGAGGGCCTCAGTCGACTGTCTAGTTCGCCAATGCTTGAGTTGGCTCTGTAGACATTTCAAGAACCTCCCGCCTTCCGTCCACTCTGTTGGGGAAATTTACACCGATTACATGCATATTATATTCACAAAAGCATATCGATTATTTGCGTGAAATCGAAACGTAATTTCGACTTACCGAAATAGGATTTGAGAAGCAAAACATAAAAGTTACCGAATCTGAATGCATGGACATGAATTCATCCCTTTCGATTCTTGAACGAAAGCAAAATTTTCTTTTGATCGAACCTTGCAACAAAAACATGTAAACAATGTTAATCATTTCCCAAAATCAAAATATAATAAAAAGAAATCAAAAAAATTGTAGGAAGAAAGATGCAAGTGATGAATTTTTGGTCGAGATAAGTGTTT
>NW_019263795.1:0-14067 GCF_002742605.1 Olea europaea var. sylvestris | reverse complement strand
CAGCACGATTTTTGTTCCCGATCAACCTGTCAAATTCCAGCACATTCCGACACAGTCGCGAAAAATGAAGAAATTGACCCCGGGGCGATTTTTGGTCCCGATCAACCTGTCAAATTTCAGCCCATTCCGACACAGCCGCGAAAAATGACGAAATTGCCCCCGGACCGATTTTTGTTTCCGATATACCTGTCAAATTTTAGCCAATTCCGACATAGGCGCGAAAAATGACGAAATTGCCCCCGGACCGATTTTTGTTTCCGATATACCTGTCAAATTTTAGCCAATTCCGACATAGGCGCGAAAAATGACGAAATTGCCCCCGGACCGATTTTTGTTTCCGATATACCTGTCAAATTTTAGCCAATTCCGACATAGGCGCGAAAAATGACGAAATTGCCCCCGGACCGATTTTTGTTTCCGATATACCTGTCAAATTTTAGCCAATTCCGACATAGGCGCGAAAAATGACGAAATTGCCCCCGGACCGATTTTTGTTTCCGATATACCTGTCAAATTTTAGCCAATTCCGACATAGGCGCGAAAAATGACGAAATTGCCCCCGGACCGATTTTTGTTTCCGATATACCTGTCAAATTTTAGCCAATTCCGACATAGGCGCGAAAAATGACGAAATTGCCCCCGGACCGATTTTTGTTTCCGATATACCTGTCAAATTTTAGCCAATTCCGACATAGGCGCGAAAAATGACGAAATTGCCCCCGGACCGATTTTTGTTTCCGATATACCTGTCAAATTTTAGCCAATTCCGACATAGGCGCGAAAAATGACGAAATTGCCCCCGGACCGATTTTTGTTTCCGATATACCTGTCAAATTTTAGCCAATTCCGACATAGGCGCGAAAAATGACGAAATTGCCCCCGGACCGATTTTTGTTTCCGATATACCTGTCAAATTTTAGCCAATTCCGACATAGGCGCGAAAAATGACGAAATTGCCCCCGGACCGATTTTTGTTTCCGATATACCTGTCAAATTTTAGCCAATTCCGACATAGGCGCGAAAAATGACGAAATTGCCCCCGGACCGATTTTTGTTTCCGATATACCTGTCAAATTTTAGCCAATTCCGACATAGGCGCGAAAAATGACGAAATTGCCCCCGGACCGATTTTTGTTTCCGATATACCTGTCAAATTTTAGCCAATTCCGACATAGGCGCGAAAAATGACGAAATTGCCCCCGGACCGATTTTTGTTTCCGATATACCTGTCAAATTTTAGCCAATTCCGACATAGGCGCGAAAAATGACGAAATTGCCCCCGGACCGATTTTTGTTTCCGATATACCTGTCAAATTTTAGCCAATTCCGACATAGGCGCGAAAAATGACGAAATTGCCCCCGGACCGATTTTTGTTTCCGATATACCTGTCAAATTTTAGCCAATTCCGACATAGGCGCGAAAAATGACGAAATTGCCCCCGGACCGATTTTTGTTTCCGATATACCTGTCAAATTTTAGCCAATTCCGACATAGGCGCGAAAAATGACGAAATTGCCCCCGGACCGATTTTTGTTTCCGATATACCTGTCAAATTTTAGCCAATTCCGACATAGGCGCGAAAAATGACGAAATTGCCCCCGGACCGATTTTTGTTTCCGATATACCTGTCAAATTTTAGCCAATTCCGACATAGGCGCGAAAAATGACGAAATTGCCCCCGGACCGATTTTTGTTTCCGATATACCTGTCAAATTTTAGCCAATTCCGACATAGGCGCGAAAAATGACGAAATTGCCCCCGGACCGATTTTTGTTTCCGATATACCTGTCAAATTTTAGCCAATTCCGACATAGGCGCGAAAAATGACGAAATTGCCCCCGGACCGATTTTTGTTTCCGATATACCTGTCAAATTTTAGCCAATTCCGACATAGGCGCGAAAAATGACGAAATTGCCCCCGGACCGATTTTTGTTTCCGATATACCTGTCAAATTTTAGCCAATTCCGACATAGGCGCGAAAAATGACGAAATTGCCCCCGGACCGATTTTTGTTTCCGATATACCTGTCAAATTTTAGCCAATTCCGACATAGGCGCGAAAAATGACGAAATTGCCCCCGGACCGATTTTTGTTTCCGATATACCTGTCAAATTTTAGCCAATTCCGACATAGGCGCGAAAAATGACGAAATTGCCCCCGGACCGATTTTTGTTTCCGATATACCTGTCAAATTTTAGCCAATTCCGACATAGGCGCGAAAAATGACGAAATTGCCCCCGGACCGATTTTTGTTTCCGATATACCTGTCAAATTTTAGCCAATTCCGACATAGGCGCGAAAAATGACGAAATTGCCCCCGGACCGATTTTTGTTTCCGATATACCTGTCAAATTTTAGCCAATTCCGACATAGGCGCGAAAAATGACGAAATTGCCCCCGGACCGATTTTTGTTTCCGATATACCTGTCAAATTTTAGCCAATTCCGACATAGGCGCGAAAAATGACGAAATTGCCCCCGGACCGATTTTTGTTTCCGATATACCTGTCAAATTTTAGCCAATTCCGACATAGGCGCGAAAAATGACGAAATTGCCCCCGGACCGATTTTTGTTTCCGATATACCTGTCAAATTTTAGCCAATTCCGACATAGGCGCGAAAAATGACGAAATTGCCCCCGGACCGATTTTTGTTTCCGATATACCTGTCAAATTTTAGCCAATTCCGACATAGGCGCGAAAAATGACGAAATTGCCCCCGGACCGATTTTTGTTTCCGATATACCTGTCAAATTTTAGCCAATTCCGACATAGGCGCGAAAAATGACGAAATTGCCCCCGGACCGATTTTTGTTTCCGATATACCTGTCAAATTTTAGCCAATTCCGACATAGGCGCGAAAAATGACGAAATTGCCCCCGGACCGATTTTTGTTTCCGATATACCTGTCAAATTTTAGCCAATTCCGACATAGGCGCGAAAAATGACGAAATTGCCCCCGGACCGATTTTTGTTTCCGATATACCTGTCAAATTTTAGCCAATTCCGACATAGGCGCGAAAAATGACGAAATTGCCCCCGGACCGATTTTTGTTTCCGATATACCTGTCAAATTTTAGCCAATTCCGACATAGGCGCGAAAAATGACGAAATTGCCCCCGGACCGATTTTTGTTTCCGATATACCTGTCAAATTTTAGCCAATTCCGACATAGGCGCGAAAAATGACGAAATTGCCCCCGGACCGATTTTTGTTTCCGATATACCTGTCAAATTTTAGCCAATTCCGACATAGGCGCGAAAAATGACGAAATTGCCCCCGGACCGATTTTTGTTTCCGATATACCTGTCAAATTTTAGCCAATTCCGACATAGGCGCGAAAAATGACGAAATTGCCCCCGGACCGATTTTTGTTTCCGATATACCTGTCAAATTTTAGCCAATTCCGACATAGGCGCGAAAAATGACGAAATTGCCCCCGGACCGATTTTTGTTTCCGATATACCTGTCAAATTTTAGCCAATTCCGACATAGGCGCGAAAAATGACGAAATTGCCCCCGGACCGATTTTTGTTTCCGATATACCTGTCAAATTTTAGCCAATTCCGACATAGGCGCGAAAAATGACGAAATTGCCCCCGGACCGATTTTTGTTTCCGATATACCTGTCAAATTTTAGCCAATTCCGACATAGGCGCGAAAAATGACGAAATTGCCCCCGGACCGATTTTTGTTTCCGATATACCTGTCAAATTTTAGCCAATTCCGACATAGGCGCGAAAAATGACGAAATTGCCCCCGGACCGATTTTTGTTTCCGATATACCTGTCAAATTTTAGCCAATTCCGACATAGGCGCGAAAAATGACGAAATTGCCCCCGGACCGATTTTTGTTTCCGATATACCTGTCAAATTTTAGCCAATTCCGACATAGGCGCGAAAAATGACGAAATTGCCCCCGGACCGATTTTTGTTTCCGATATACCTGTCAAATTTTAGCCAATTCCGACATAGGCGCGAAAAATGACGAAATTGCCCCCGGACCGATTTTTGTTTCCGATATACCTGTCAAATTTTAGCCAATTCCGACATAGGCGCGAAAAATGACGAAATTGCCCCCGGACCGATTTTTGTTTCCGATATACCTGTCAAATTTTAGCCAATTCCGACATAGGCGCGAAAAATGACGAAATTGCCCCCGGACCGATTTTTGTTTCCGATATACCTGTCAAATTTTAGCCAATTCCGACATAGGCGCGAAAAATGACGAAATTGCCCCCGGACCGATTTTTGTTTCCGATATACCTGTCAAATTTTAGCCAATTCCGACATAGGCGCGAAAAATGACGAAATTGCCCCCGGACCGATTTTTGTTTCCGATATACCTGTCAAATTTTAGCCAATTCCGACATAGGCGCGAAAAATGACGAAATTGCCCCCGGACCGATTTTTGTTTCCGATATACCTGTCAAATTTTAGCCAATTCCGACATAGGCGCGAAAAATGACGAAATTGCCCCCGGACCGATTTTTGTTTCCGATATACCTGTCAAATTTTAGCCAATTCCGACATAGGCGCGAAAAATGACGAAATTGCCCCCGGACCGATTTTTGTTTCCGATATACCTGTCAAATTTTAGCCAATTCCGACATAGGCGCGAAAAATGACGAAATTGCCCCCGGACCGATTTTTGTTTCCGATATACCTGTCAAATTTTAGCCAATTCCGACATAGGCGCGAAAAATGACGAAATTGCCCCCGGACCGATTTTTGTTTCCGATATACCTGTCAAATTTTAGCCAATTCCGACATAGGCGCGAAAAATGACGAAATTGCCCCCGGACCGATTTTTGTTTCCGATATACCTGTCAAATTTTAGCCAATTCCGACATAGGCGCGAAAAATGACGAAATTGCCCCCGGACCGATTTTTGTTTCCGATATACCTGTCAAATTTTAGCCAATTCCGACATAGGCGCGAAAAATGACGAAATTGCCCCCGGCGCGGTTTTTGTTTCCGATCAACCAGTCAAATTTTAGACCATTCCGACACCATCGCAAAAAATGACGAAGTTGCCCCCGGCGCAGTTATTGTTTTCGATCAACCTGTCAAATTTTAGCTCAGTCCGACACCGTCGCGAAAAATCACGAAATTGCCCCTAGCGCGATTTTTGGTCCCTATCAACCTATCAAATTTGAGCCCATTTCGACACCATTGCAAAAAATGTCGAAATTGCCCCGGCGCGATTTTTGTTTCCGATCAACCTGCCGAATTTTAGCCCATTCCGACACAGTCGCGAAAAATGACGAAATTGCCCTTGGCGCGGATTTTGTTTCCGATCAACCAGTCAATTTTCAGCCCATTCCGACGCAGTGGCGAAAAATGACGAAATTGCCCCCGGCACGATTTTTAGTTCCGATCAACCAGTCAAATTTTAGCCAATTCCTACACAGTCGCGAAAAATGACGAAATTGCCCCGGCACGGTTTTTGTTCCCGATCAACCTGTCAAATTTGAGCCCATTCCGACATAGTCGCGACAAAAGACGAAATTGCCCCCGGCGCGATTTTTATTTACGATCAGCCAGTAAAATTTCAGCACATTCTGACATATTCGCGAAAAATGACTAAATTGCCACTGGCGCGGTTTTTGTTTCAGATCAACCAGTCAAATTTTAGACCATTTCGACACCATCGTAAAACATGACGAAGTTGCCCCTGGAGCGGTTATTGTTTTCGATCAACCTGACAAATTTCAGCCCATTCCGACACCGTCGCAAAAAATGACGAAATTGCCCCCCGCGCGATTTTAATTTCCGATCAACCTGCCAAATTTTAGCCCATTCCAACACACCCGCAAAAAATGATGAAATTGTACCCGGCGCGATTTTTTTTCCGATCAACCTATCAAATTTGAGCCCATTCCGACACAGTCGCGAAAAATGACGAAATTGCCCCAGGCGCAATTTTTTTTTCCGATCAACCAATCAAATTTTAGCCCAAAACGACACAGTCGCGAAAAATGACGAAATTGCCCCCGGCGCGATTTTTATTTCCGATCAACCGCCAAATTTCGGCCCATTCCAACACAGTCGCGAAAAATGACGAAATTGCCCCCGGCGCGATTTTTGTTCCCGATCAACCTGTCAAATTTGAGCCCATTCCGACACAATCGCGAAAAATTACGAAATTGCCCCCGGAGCGATTCTTGTTTCCGATAAACCTGTCTAATTTTAGCCAATTTCGACACAGTCGCGAAAAATGACGAAATTGCCCCCGGCGCGATTTTTGTTCCCGATCAACCTGTCAAATTTGAGCCCATTCCGACATATTCGCGAAAAATGACGAATTTGCCCCCGGCGCGATTTTTACTTCTGATCAACCTGTCAAATTTCAGCCCATTCCGACACCGTCGCGAAAAATGACGAAATTGCCCCCCGCGCGATTTTAATTTCCGATCAACCTGCCAAATTTTAGCCCATTCCGACACCGTCGCGAAAAATGACGAAATTGCCCCCGGCGCGATTTTTATTTTCGATCAACCTGCCAAATTTTAGCCCATTCCAACACACCCGCAAAAAATGATGAAATTGTACCCGGCGCGATTTTTTTTCCGATCAACCTATCAAATTTTAGCCCATTCCGACACAGTCGAGAAAAATGACGAAATTGCCCCTGGCGCGGATTTCTTTTCCGATCAACCAGTCAATTTTCAGCCCATTCCGACGCAGTGGCGAAAAATGACGAAATTGCCCCCGGCACGATTTTTAGTTCCGATCAACCAGTCAAATTTTAGCCAATTCCTACACAGTCGCGAAAAATGACGAAATTGCCCCGGCACGATTTTTGTTCCCGATCAACCTGTCAAATTTGAGCCCATTCCGACATAGTCGCGACAAAAGACGAAATTGCCCCCGGCGCGATTTTTATTTCCGATCAACCAGTAAAATTTCAGCACATTCTGACATATTCGCGAAAAATGACTAAATTGCCCCTGGCGCGGTTTTTGTTTCAGATCAACCAGTCAAATTTTAGACCATTCCGACACCATCGTAAAACATGACGAAGTTGCCCCTGGAGCGGTTATTGTTTTCGATCAACCTGACGAATTTCAGCCCATTCCGACACCGTCGCGAAAAATGACGAAATTGCCCCCCGCGCGATTTTAATTTCCGATCAACCTGCCAAATTTTAGCCCATTCCAACACACCCGCAAAAAATGATGAAATTGTACCCGGTGCGATTTTTTTTTCCGATCAACCTATCAAATTTGAACCCATTCCGACACAGTCGCGAAAAATGACGAAATTGCCCCAGGTGCGATTTTTGTTTCCGATCAACCAGTCAAATTTTAGCCCAATCCGACACAGTCGTGAAAAATGACGAAATTGCCCCCGGCGCGATTTTTATTTCCGATCAACCGCCAAATTTCGGCCCATTCCAACACAGTCGCGAAAAATGACGAAATTGCCCCCGGCGCGATTTTTGTTCCCAATCAACCTGTCAAATTTGAGCCCCTTCCGACACAGTCGCGAAAAATTACGAAATTGCCCCCGGCGCGATTCTTGTTTCCGATAAACCTGTCTAATTTTAGCCAATTTCGACACAGTCGCGAAAAATGACGAAATTGCCTCCGGCGCGATTTTTGTTCCCGATCAACCTGTCAAATTTGAGCCCATTCCGCCACATTCGCAAAAAATGACGAATTTGCCCCGGCGCGATTTTTGTTTCCGATCAACCTGTCAAATTTGAGCCCATTCCTACACAGTCGCAAAAAATGACGAAATTGCCCCCGGCGCGATTTTTGTTCCCGATCAACCTGTCAAATTTGAGCCCATTCCGACACATTCGCAAAAAATGACGAATTTGCCCCGGCGCGATTTTTGTTTCCGATCAACCTGTCAAATTTTAGCCAATTCCGACACAGTCGCGAAAAATGACGAAATTACCCCCGGCGCGGTTTTTGTTCTCGATCAACCTGTCAAATTTGAGTCCATTCCGACACAGTCGAGAAAAATGACGAATTAGTACCCGGCACGGTTTTTGTTTCCGATCAACCCGTCAAATTTGAGTCCATTCTGACACAGTCACGAAAAATGACGAAATTGCCCCGGCGCGGTTTTTGTTCCCGATCAACCTGTCAAATTTGAGCCCATTCCGACACCATTGCAAAAAATGACGAACTTGGCCCCGGAGCAATTCTTGTTTCCGATCAACCTGCCAAATTTTAGCCCATTCCGACACAGTCGCAAAAAATGACGAAATTGTCCCCGACGCGGTTTTTTTTCCGATCAACCAATCAAATTTGAGCCAATTTAGACACAATCTCAAAAAATTACGAAAATGCCCCAGGCGCGGTTTTTGTTTCTGATCAACGAGTCAAATTTTAGCCCCTTTCCGACACAGGCGCGAAAAATGACGAAATTGCCCCGGCGCGGTTTTTGTTCCCGATCAACCTGTCAAATTTGAGCCAATTCCGACACAGTCGCGAAAAATGACGAATTTGCCCCCGGCGCGATTTTTGTTTCCGATCAACAAGTCAAATTTTAGCTCATTCCGACACAGTCGCGAAAAAGGACGAAATTGCCCTCGGCGCGATTTTTATTTTCGATCAACCAGTCAAATTTTAGCTCATTTCGACACAGTCGCGAAAAATGACGAAATTGCACCCGGCACGATTTTTGTTTCCGCTCAACCTGTCAAATTTCAGTCCATTCCGACACAGTCGCGAAAAATGACGAAATTTACCCGGCGCGGTTTTTGTTCCCGATCAACCTGTCAAATTTGAGCCCATTCCGACACCATTGCAAAAAATGACGAAATTGCCCCCGGCGCGATTCTTGTTTACGATCAACCTGTCAAATTTTAGCCAATTTCGACACAGTCGCGAAAAATGACGAAATTGCCCATGGCGCGATTTTTGTTTCTGATCAACCTGCCAAATTTCATCGCATTCCGACACGGTGGCGAAAAATGAAGATATTGCACCCGGCACGGTTTTTATTTCCGATCAACCTATCAAATTTGAGCCCATTCCGACACAGTCGCGAAAAATGACGAAATTGCCCCGGCACGATTTTTGTTCCCGATCAACCTGTCAAATTTGAGCCCAATCCGACACAGTCGCGAAAAATCCGGTTTTTGTTCCCGATCAACCTGTCAAATTTGAGCCCAATCCGACACAGTCGCGAAAAATCCGGTTTTTGTTCCCGATCAACCTGTCAAATTTGAGCCCAATCCGACACAGTCGCGAAAAATCCGGTTTTTGTTCCCGATCAACCTGTCAAATTTGAGCCCAATCCGACACAGTCGCGAAAAATCCGGTTTTTGTTCCCGATCAACCTGTCAAATTTGAGCCCATTCCGACATATAGTCGCGACAAAAGACGAAATCACGCCCGGCGCGATTTTT
This sequence comes from Olea europaea var. sylvestris, assembly GCF_002742605.1. Taxonomy (NCBI): domain Eukaryota; kingdom Viridiplantae; phylum Streptophyta; class Magnoliopsida; order Lamiales; family Oleaceae; genus Olea; species Olea europaea. The sequence goes on along the minus strand of NW_019263795.1, from coordinate 4,697 downwards.
ATTTCCGATCAACCTGCCAAATTTCAGTGCATTCCGACATAGTCGCGAAAAATGAAGATATTGCACCCGGCACGGTTTTTATTTCCGATCAACCTATCAAATTTGAGCCCATTCCGACACAGTCGCGAAAAATGACGAAAGTGCCCCGGCGCGATTTTTGTTCATGATCAACATGTCAAATTTGAGCCTATTCCGACACCAATGCAAAAATGACGAAATTGCCCCCAGTGCGATTCCTGTTTCCGATCAACCTGTCAAATTTTAGCCAATGTCGACACAGTCGCGAAAAATGACGAATTTGCCCCGGCACGATTTTTGTTCCCGATCAACCTGTCAAATTTGAGCCCAATCCGACACAGTCGCGAAAAATCCGGTTTTTGTTCCCGATCAACCTGTCAAATTTGAGCCCATTCCGACACAGTCGCGAAAAATCCGATTTTTGTTCCCGATCACCCTGTCAAATTTGAGCCCATTCCGACACAGTCGCGTAAAATGACGAAATTGCCCCTGGCCCGATTTTTATTTCGGATCAAACAGCCAAATTTCAGCCAATTCCGACACAGTTGAGAAAAATGACGAAATTGCACCCGGCGCGGTTTTTGTTCCCGATAAATATATTAAATTTGAGCCCATTCCGACACAGTCGCGAAAAATCCGGTTTTTGTTCCCGATCAACCTGTCAAATTTTAGCTCATTCCGACACCGTCGCGAAAAATTACGAAATTGCCCCCAGCGCGATTTTTGGTCCCGATCAACCTATCAAATTTGAGCCCATTTCGACACCATTGTAAAAAATGTCGAAATTGCCCCCGGCGCGGTTTTTGTTTCCGATCAACCTGTCAAATTTTAGCCCATTCCGACACAGTCGCGAAAAATGACGAAATTGCCCCTGGCGAGGATTTTGTTTCCGATCAACCAGTCAATTTTCAGCCCATTCCGACGCAGTGGCGAAAAATGACGAAATTGCCCCCGGCACGATTTTTAGTTCCGATCAACCAGTCAAATTTTAGCCAATTCCTACACAGTCGCGAAAAATGACGAAATTGCCCCGGCACGGTTTTTGTTCCCGATCAACCTGTCAACTTTGAGCCCATTCCGACATAGTCGCGAAAAATCCGATTTTTGTTCCCGATCAACCTGTCAATTTTGAACCCATTCCGACATAGTCGCGACAAAAGACGAAATTGCCCCCGGCGCGATTTTTATTTCCGATCAACCTGCCAAATTTCAGCGCATTCCGACCTAGTCGCGAAAAATGACTAAATTGCCCCTGGCGCGATTTTTGTTTCCGATCAACCAGTCAAATTTTAGACCATTCCGACACCATCGAAAAAAATGACGAAGTTGCCCCCGGCGCAGTTATTGTTTTCGATCAACCTGACAAATTTCAGCCCATTCCGACACCGTCGCGAAAAATGACGAAATTGCCCCCCGCGCGATTTTAATTTCCGATCAACCTGCCAAATTTTAGCCCATTCCAAAACACCCGCAAAAAATGACGAAATTGTACCCGGCGCGATTTTTTTTTCCGATCAACCTATCAAATTTGAGCCCATTCCGACACAGTCGCGAAAAATGACGAAATTGCCCCAGGCGCGATTTTTGTTTCCGATCAACCAGTCAAATTTTAGTCCAATCCGACACAATCGCGAAAAATGACGAAATTGCCCCCGGCGCGATTTTTATTTCCGATCAACCGCCAAATTTCGGCCCATTCCAACACAGTCGCGAAAAATGACGAAATTGCCCCCGGCGCGATTTTTGTTTTCAATCAACCTGTCAAATTTCAGCCAATTCCGACACAGTCGCGAAAAATGACGAAATTGCTCCCCGGCGCGGTTTTTGTTCTCGATCAACCTGTCAAATTTGAGTCCATTCCGACACAGTCGCGAAGAATGACGAATTTGCCCCCAGCGCGATTTTTGTTTCCTATGAACCAGTCAATTTTAGACCATTCCGACACAGTCTCGAAAAATGACGGAATTGCCCCCGGCGCGATTTTTATTTTCGATGAACCTGCCAAATTTCATTCCATTCCGACACAGTCGCTAAAAATTACGAAATCGCCCCTGGCGCGATTTTTGTTTCCGATCAACCTGTCAAATTTTAGCCAATTCCGACACAGTCGCGAAAAATGACGAAATTGCCCCAGGCGCGGTTTTTACTTCCGATCAACCTGTCAAATTTTAGCCAATTCCGACACAGTCGCGAAAAATGACGAAATTACCCCCGGCGCGGTTTTTATTCTCGATCAACCTGTCAAATTTGGGTCAATTCCGACACAGTCGAGAAAAATGACGAATTAGTACCCGACACGGTTTTCGTTTCCGATCAACCTGTCAAATTTGAGTCCATTCCGACACAGTCACGAAAAATGACGAAATTGCCCCGGCGCGGTTTTTGTTCCCGATCAACCTGTCAAATTTGAGCCCATTCCGACACCATTGCAAAAAATGACGAAATTGGCCCCGGCGCGATTCTTGTTTCCGATCAACCTGCCAAATTTTAGCCCATTCCGACACAGTCGCAAAAAATGACGAAATTGTCCCCGGCGCGGTTTTTTTTCCGATCAACCAATCAAATTTGAGCCAATTTCGACAAAGTCTCGAAAAATGACGAAAATGCCCCAGGCGCGGTTTTTGTTTCTGATCAACGAGTCAAATTTTAGCCCCTTTCCGACACAGGCGCTAAAAATGACGAAATTGCCCCGGCGCGGTTTTTGTTCCCGATCAACCTGTCAAATTTGAGCAAATTCCGACACAGTCGCGAAAAATGACGAATTTGCCCCCGGCGCGATTTTTGTTTCCGATCAACAAGTCAAATTTTAGCTCATTCCGACACAGTCGCGAAAAAAGACGAAATTGCCCCCGGCGCGATTTTTGTTTCCGATCAACAAGTCAAATTTTAGCTCATTCCGACACAGTCGCGAAAAAAGACGAAATTGCCCCCGGCGCGATTTTTGTTTCCGATCAACCAGTCAAATTTTAGCTCATTTCGACACAGTCGCGATAAATGACGAAATTGCACCCGGCACGGTTTTAGTTTCCGCTCAGCCTGTCAAATTTGAGTCCATTCCGACACAGTCGCGAAAAATGACGAAATTTACCCGGCGCGATTTTTGTTCCCGATCAACCTGTCAAATTTGAGCCCATTCCGACACAGGCGCGAAAAATGACGAAATTGCACCCGGCACGGTTTTTGTTTCCGCTCAACCTGTCAAATTTGAGTCCATTCCGACACAGTCGCGAAAAATGACGAAATTGCCCCCGGCGCGATTTTTATTTCTGATCAACCTGCCAAATTTCAGCGCATTCCGACACGGTGGCGAAAAATGAAGATATTGCACCCGGCACGGTTTTTATTTCCGATCAACCTATCAAATTTGAGTCCATTCCGACACAGTCGCGAAAAATGACGAAATTGCCTCGGCGCGATTTTTGTTCATGATCAACATGTCAAATTTGAGCCTATTCCGACACCATTACAAAAATGACGAAATTGCCCCCAGTGCGATTCTTGTTTCCGATCAACCTGTCAAATTTTAGCCAATTTCGACACAGTCGCGAAAAATGACGAAATTGCCCCGGCACGATTTTTGTTCCCGATCAACCTGTCAAATTTGAGCCCAATCCGACACAGTCGCGAAATATTCGGTTTTTGTTCCCGATCAACCTGTCAAATTTGAGCCCATTCCGACATATAGTCGCGACAAAAGACGAAATTACGCCCGGCGCGATTTTTATTTCCGATCAACCTGCCAAATTTCAGTGCATTCCGACATAGTCGCGAAAAATGACTGAATTGCCCTTGGCGCGGTTTTTGTTTCCGATCAACCAGTCAAATTTTAGACCATTCCGACACCATCGCAAAAAATGACGAAGTTGCCCCCGGCGCAGTTATTGTTTTCGATCAACCTGTCAAATTTTAGCTCATTCCGACACCATCGCGAAAAATCACGAAATTGCCCCCACCGCGATTTTTGGTCCCGATCAACCTATCAAATTTGAGCCCATTTCGACACCATTGCAAAAAATGTCGAAATTGCCCCGGCGCGGTTTTTGTTTCCGATCAACCTGCCAAATTTTAGCCCATTCCGACACAGTCGCGAAAAATGACGAAATTGCCCCTGGCGCGGATTTTGTTTCCGATCAACCAGTCAATTTTCAGCCCATTCCGACGCAGTGGCGAAAAATGAGGAAATTGCCCCCGGCACGATTTTTAGTTCCGATCCACCAGTCAAATTTTAGCCAATTCCTACACAGTCGCGAAAAATGACGAAATTGCCCCGGCACGGTTTTTGTTCCCGATCAACCTGTCAAATTTGAGCCCATTCTGACATATTCGCGAAAAATGACTAAATTGCCCCTGGCGCGATTTTTGTTTCAGATCAACCAGTCAAATTTTAGACCATTCCGACACCATCGTAAAACATGACAAAGTTGCCCCTGGAGCGGTTATTGTTTTCGATCAACCTGACAAATTTCAGCCCATTCCGACACCGTCGCGAAAAATGACGAAATTGCCCCCCGCGCGATTTTAATTTCCGATCAACCTGCCAAATTTTAGCCCATTCCAACACACCCACAAAAAATGATGAAATTGTACCCGGCGCGATTTTTTTTCCGATCAACCTATCAAATTTGAGCCCATTCCGACACAGTCGCGAAAAATGATGAAATTGCCCCAGGCGCGATTTT
>NW_019263794.1:12164-14071 GCF_002742605.1 Olea europaea var. sylvestris | reverse complement strand
TGTTCTGATGGGTAATGACGTATCATGTAAGGTCATTGGAATGTGGTCCATAAAATTTAAAATGTTCGATGGTTTGGTAAGGATCTTGGAGGATATTAGGCATGTACCAGAGTTGAAAGAGAACCTAATTTTTTTAGGCACTTTAGACACAATTGGTTATTCTTATAAGTCAGAGTGTGGGGCCCTGACAGTGAAGAAATGGGCTATGATTGTGATTAAGGGTCAGAAATTAATAGGGAATATTTACGAACTACTCAGGAATATATTTGTAAGTAGAGTTGCTACAGCAGAATCTAAGTCCGATGACACTCTTCTATAGCATCTGTGACTGGGGTATAGGAGAATGTAGCATGGTTGAGTTTCACAAGAAAAATTTGTTGAAGCGGATAAAATCATGCAAACTGGATTTTTGCAAGTTCTATATACGAGGAAACAATCCAATGTATAGATCAAGATGGAAAACACAAGACAGAAGACATTCTTGATTACGCGCAAAAATAATCACTCATATTGTCTATAAGTGATTATTTGGTAGGTTTGCTTTACATTAAAAATTTGCAAAGTAGAAAGTAATATATTTTTCCAAGCTTAAAGACAGACATTATTTTCTTGATCTTGCATGTCCTAAATTATTTACAAGTATTGTATTTTATGCACAATAATTAAGAGGTAAAAGATAGAAATCGATACAAGTATTTACGTGGTTCGACGATATGCCCTACGTCCACGAGAAGCGAAGCGAAGATATTTTATTCAGTATGAATAATAGCATTACATCATCAGTATTATACTAACCCTATCCCAGGTCCATACATGACTTTAGAGTCCGTACAAAAAAATACCGCTCCGTTTTGTTCGGTGCATTATGCTCCCCTCACTCGACTCTGCTCTTCTCTAACATTGGCCAATTTGATCCAGTAATCTTGTGTTCCACCTATATGAGCTACATACACAACAACAGGTGAAGTGAAGGGTCATATGCCTAATGTAGGGATGTCAATGAGCTAAGCCAGCTCGGGTAAAATGTCTGAGCTTTTTTCAGGCCCGAGCTCAGCCAAAAAAAATTAAGCTCGGCCCGAGCTTTCGGTTCGAGCCTTTCTGAGCCAAGTGATGAGTGTAATTCACTCATTAAACTAAAAGCTTCTAAATCATGTTTTTTTGATGTGTTCTTGAGCATTTTTGAACGTTTTGATGTGTGTGTTAGTGTTGTTTTGCAGTTTGGACAACTCTCGAGAAAATACCACTATTGGGAGCCGGTGATGAGCAAAAATGATGATCAATGAAATGGAGCATGAATAAGCAAGTATTGAATAAGATTGGAGTGAAAATAGGCTTGGAAAAACAAAGAGAAGAGAAGCAAAACAGTGGCATTGGCGCCACGGCGCCGAAAAAGGGGTGCCATGAGATGAAACTGAAGCAGAAACTCAGGCGCCATGGCGCCAAACCTAGGCACCATGGTGCCCAATGAATGAAAAACGAGCAGAAACTTGGGCGCCACGACACCAGACTTGGGCGCCATGGCGCCTGTTCCCAAAACGTTAAAACCCGAGTTTTTAAGTATCTTTTCGGCCCAAAAATCATACCCTAACCCTTGAGGACTCTTAGAAAATATAAATACCTAGATGAAGAACAAGAGAAAGGGTTAGACGGCTGAAGAGGAAAGAAAAAGAGAGGCACCAATTGAGAGAAGGTCGACTCGATTTTGGAGAAGAAGAAGGGAGAAACTGAGAAATCAAGCAACAAGATTGAGAAATAGAGCAGTGACCTGAGTTTTTTCTTATCTTTCTCTTCTCCATACGATTTAATTTGTATTTTATCATGTTCTTCTTCTCAATCATGAACTAAGTTATTAAATCTAGGGTTTGATGTAACTTATTTGAGACATGATTCAATTTCTTTATAGTATT
>NW_019263794.1:0-4040 GCF_002742605.1 Olea europaea var. sylvestris | reverse complement strand
CCAATATTTACGTGCAGGGACGGAGCCGGGAATAATTTCAGTGTAGGCACAATTTATTCAATGCTCGACTTTGAGTTTTCGGCCGTGGGCTTCACTTTTTGGTTAATAGATCCTCGAAACTAATGGCACATAACTTACCTTCAAGAATACCAAATTTGACTCAAATTTGGCATGATTTTTCTCACCAGAAGATATCATCAACAAAAAATTTGGCAACATTTGGTTATGTCAATAGTCACTGTACTAAGATTTGGCTCAAAGCAAGCAGCTAGTGAAAGCACAGAGAATAATTAATGGTGGTTGACACTCTGTAAAAGATAAGAACAAGGCAAAAATACAACTCAAATATCCCTATGCACTTTCTAGAACACACCTCACTCCCACAAGTTAAAAATTTTAGTAAGCAATTAACAAATCAAATTAGTTTAACAAATTAATTAAATGAAGACAATAATTATAGTGACGGATGTTTCAAGAAGTTTAATAAACAATTCTTTGATTTTTAACTTAAAAGAAAAAGGGACTTATCAAGAATCTCAACTATAAATCACTCTCCCACCTCACCCCCAACCAAATCATTCTCTAGCTTTAAAGAATGAGCAAGGAAATTAAAGAATAAATTGTAGAGAACATGGAAGAGAATGTTAGGTTGGAGCCAACAAGTTCATCGAGAGAAGCCACCTCCTGTCCCTTTCTTTTGAGCCTGGGGAGTTTAAATCGTGGTCTTTTTACAAGACTGATATTGCAGAGTTTATAGAGCTCGTAATACAACATTACTTAACTTGAAGACTTCATTTTTGTACTCATTGAAGTAGGATCTTCCAATCAGGTTAAAGATTGACGTGGCAAATTTGGTGGTTTTTGAATTTTGTGGTTCTTTTGAAGATGCTGGAAGCTGCAGTGGAGAGTAATATACACATTGGAGGATTTTCTTCACTCTTCACAAGATTTTTGAACATGAACTAGGTCTAGTTCAGTGCAGGCGAGTCTTCACACTCTTCACAGGATTTTTGCAAGCAAGTCTTCACACTCTTCACAGGATTTTTGAAAACGAACTAGGTCTGGTTCAGTGTAGGCAAGTGCTTGCACTAGACTCTTAATGGCTCCGGCCCTATTAATGAGGTTTTCGAATTTATCCAAGATACAAATCCTAATGTTAGTGGGCAATAAATGGTATTCTATAATCCTCCCTTTTTTCTGATACTAGTCATTGCCCGTGCAATGCACGGATTATATTATTTTGAAAGTAATGCTAGCGTATAAAATGTTAAAAACCAATAGAAAATATGTGCGTTAAATGACGTTAGCAAAATAAAGTTAATTTGATGAGTTAAATTTCGTGAAAACAGGGAAAAGTGCAATGAAGCATAAGATAAAAATAGTAGAGAAGCATAATGGATGCCAGAAATTATTGCACTGGTATTTAAGTAGAAGTGATTCTAAATAGCAAATACTAATAATAGTAAAATCTGGGCATTAGTATCAAAAACATATTATCTTAAGCGAGTTTTACAAATAAAATTTGAAATGAATTTTAACAGCTCCAAACAAATAAAGTATTCACCCATAAAAGGCATGAGATATTGAATGTTAGTAATAATAACAAGGCCACTCCCTTCAACCTTTCTTCAAAAATGCACCACTCACCCAGGAGAACTAGTAAATGTCTTTCTTCTTGTAAAATAAAGTCAAGTGTTTATGAAGCAATGCCAGAAAGGCTGCTACAAGCAAGGCTGACCATAACAGTATATTCATTTGGCCTAATAGAGAAGCAGCAAGTCATTATGAAGAAGCCGAAGGAAGGGCAAAGAAATGACTGGGTACACTAATTACATTAGCGACTACATACTCACCTTTGAGAATCCCAATAAGCGACTCGTAAACGGAAAAACTTATGGCTATACTCGGTTGAACACCATATAACATGCAGAGTGTGCGTCAAATTCCCGCAAGCGTACGGGTTCGTTGTATAAGTAATAATCGTGATGAGAGAGTTATCATCCCACATAGGGAGTAAGGATCAATTTCAGTATATTTGATATATTTAAATTCGAGTTTGTAATCAAAAGATGATCGAATGATTAACTAACTAATTTTTATAACTAAAACTTATTAAATCAATAAAAATTGGTTTAAAAATCAAATGTGCGAACGTATTGGATTTCAGACGCCACTAATTAATTCTTAGTTCTAATTCTCAACCAGTGATAATTATCTCAATTCATACAATTGTGACGATTGATAATTCCACTATTATTTATTATTCTTTTCCAAGATATACTAAACCTATGGTTAACACGAGATGATCATATTTTTAGTCCGAATTCATATGCCAAACATGCATTAATATTTGGGATTATCACATATGATCGTACACGCCACAAATATTATTCATAACATTTATTGCTCGTGTGTCACAATAATAATGTTCTACCTATCGTGAGTTTTCCAACACTACAAATAAGCAACGTATTGTCCTAATGGTGCGCAAACATTGAAACAATGTAATTGTGCATATTAATGGAATCACACCGCAAAAATTAAGATAAAAACATAGGTCTCGAATTAAAACTAAGAATTAAACAATTTTGTCATCCATCCAATACATGAAAAGACTTAGCCCAGCATAATGTTGAAATCAAACACATAAAAGAGGAAAGAGATCACCAATAAATTGACGGAACGTAATTAATTCCAATTATGCTTGAGTCGTTTTCTACGTTTATCTTTGCAGCTACGTGATTCCGTCTTTCTCTTTTTATTCTAACGAGCAACAACCTTTTTGTTCTGTCTAATTTTCCACTTTGCAGCCACCGAAGTTCTTGTCTCTGTTGGTATAAATATATTTATATATCGACCAGCCTCTCTTCTGTAATCAACCACCAAAGTGTGTAAAATAATTCTACTTCCTTCAATTTTTTCAGCTGCCCAATGTCTTATGTGTCTGCGTGTCCAAAAGCCCAGTGTTATATATATAATTCCAGCCCAATTTAACTCCCCAATCAGCCGCTCCTTTTTTGTGCTCTTTGTTGATTTTTTTTCCAACAAGTTTTCTGACTTTTTCCCTCCCACATTTGGCGTGTACCTTCCTTCCACCAGTTGGCTGCTCCGGTGCGTGAATTGGTCGGTAAAAGAATGAAAGTCAGCCCCAAATTGACTTCCCAACAATTCTCCTCTGTTCTTGTGCGTAAGCTGTATATATATTTCTCTTTCAGCCGCCTAATTAGTCCCCTAATTGAGGTGGAATTCCAATTGATCTTTATTTTTTTTTTATTTTTTTTTTCCAGCAGCAATAGCTTGTATATATATGTAAAAAAACATAGAATTCCAGCATGATGCCCTTTTTCTTATAGGCCCAATTATGTTTGTCTCTCCAACCGTCAATTGGTAAGTAGAAACCAGAAAGGGCTCCAAAAGCCATTAATGCTATATTATCCTTCAAGTCCTTAACTTTTCAAAGTGTTGAATTTGATCTCTATCATTGCAATCAATAGTTAATTTGTCCTTCATCCTTTTGCATTTGCTTCGAAAAAGCCTTTTACTAAAACCAAAATAAAATTACCCCAAATTAAATAGAAATTAATAAATTGACGATATAAAAGTTTAATAATACGGTTTAAATAAGGACACAAATTGCACTCATCACAGAGAATCTTAGAGATCAGAAATAAAAAAGTAAAAGAAAATAAAAGACAAATGGAGCAACAGAAAAATTTCTGTATTGAGGCTAACATATCTAGCGATACAAGGAACCACAGCGGGAGACAAACTAACAAAGTTGGAGTCTTTTGTACTTAACGAGGAAACCTTCATTTCTGCAAATGATACGAATTGCATGCCAAATGACCTCGTAGTAAATTGCATTTCTATACCTTTTATTTCACTAAATTAGTCGAGGCTACTGGCTAAATAAAATAAAAAATAAATAAATAATCAAACTTCAACTGTGGAAAAAGGAAAAGACAAAAGACAAAACCAAAGGATGAGAGAGTTGCCAATGAGAATGAATAGCTAGTGAAACCTAATGGCTTTGGTATTTC
>NW_019263793.1:0-14071 GCF_002742605.1 Olea europaea var. sylvestris | reverse complement strand
TTTGACAGGTTGATCGGAAAGAAAAATCAGGCTAGGGGCAATTTTGTCATTTTTCGCGACGGTGTCTAAATGGGCTAAAATTTGACAGGTTGATCGGAAACAAAAACCGCTCCAGGGGCAATTTAGTCATTTTTCGCGACGTAGCCGAATGGGCTAAAATTTGACAGGTTGATCGGAAACAAAAATCGCGCCAGGGGCAATTTCATCATTTTTCGCGACGGTGTCGGAATGGGCTAAAATTTGACCGGTTGATTGGAAACAAAAACCGTGCAAGGGGCAATTTCGTCATTTTTTGCGTCAGTGTCGGCATGGGCTCATATTTGACAGGTTGATCGGAAACAAAAATCGCGCCAGTGGGAATTTCGTCATTTTTCGCGACTGTGTCGAAATGGGCTAAAATTTGACAGGTTGATCGGAAACAAAAATCGCCCCAGGGGTTATTTAGTCATTTTTCGAGACGGAGCCGAATGGGCTAAGATTTGACAGGTTGATCGGAAACAAAAATCGCGCCACGGGCAATTTGGTCATTTTTCACGACGGTGTCGGAATCGGCTAAAATTTGACAGGTTGATCGGAAACAAAAATCGCAGCAGGGGCAATTTCGTCATTTTTCGCGACGGTGTCGGAATGGGCTCAAATTTGACAGGTTGATCGGAAACAAAAATCAGGCCAGGGGCAATTTCGTCATTTTTCGTGACGGTGTCTAAATGAGTTAAAATTTGACAGGTTGATCGGAAACAAAAATCGCAGCAGGGGCAATTTCGTCATTTTTTGCGACGGTGTCGAAATGGGCTAAAATTTAACAGGTTGATCGGAAACAAAAATCGCTCCAGGGACAATTTAGTCATTTTTCGCGACGGAGCCGAATGGGCAAAAATTTGACAGGTTGATCGGAAACAAAAATCGAGCCAGGGGCGATTTCGTCATTTTTCGCGACGGTGTCGGAATGCGCAAAAATTTGACAGGTTGATCGGAAACAAAAATCGTGCCAGGGGCAATTTCGTCATTTTTCACGATGGTGTCGGAATGGGCTAAAATTTGACAGGTTTATCGGAAACAAAAATCGCGCCATTGGCAATTTCGTCATTTTTCGCGACGGTGTCGGAATGGGCTCATATTTGACAGGTTGATCGGAAACAAAAATCGCGCCATTGGCAATTTCGTCATTTTTCGCGACGGTGTCGGAATGGGCTAAAATTTGACAGGTTGATCGGAAACAAAAATGGCCCCAGGGGTAATTTCGTCATTTTTCGTGACGGAGCCGAATAGGCTAAAATTTGACAGGTTGACCGGAAACAAAAATCATCCCAGGGGCAATTTAGTCATTTTTCACGACGGTGTCGGAATCGGCTAAAATTTGACAGGTTGATCAGAAACAAAACTGCGCCAGGGGCAATTTCGTCATTTTTCGAGACGGTGTCGGAATGGGCAAAAATTTGACAGGTCGATCGGAAACAAAAATCAGGCCAGGGGCAATTTTGTCATTTTTCGCGAAGGTGTGTCTAAATGGGCTAAAATTTGACAGGTTTATCGGAAACAAAAATCGTACCAGGGGCAATTTCGTCATTTTTCACGACGGTGTCAGAATCGGCTGAAATTTGACAGGTTGATCAGAAACAAAACTGCGCCAGGGACAATTTCGTCATTTTTCACGACGGTGTCAGAATCGGCTGAAATTTGACAGGTTGATCAGAAACAAAACTGCGCCAGGGACAATTTCGTCATTTTTCACGACGGTGTCGAAATGGGCTAAAATTTGATTGGCTGTTCGGAAACAAAAATCGCGCCGGGGCAATTTCGTCATTTTTCACGACGGTGTCAGAATCGGCTAAAATTTCACAGGTTGATCGGAAACAAAAACTGCGCCAGGGACAATTTCGTCATTTTTCGCGACGGTGTCGGAATGGGCTAAAATTTGATTGGCTGTTCGGAAACAAAAATCGCTCCAGGGGCAATTTAGTCATTTTTCGCGACGGAGCCGAATGGGCTAAAATTTGACAGGTTGATCGGAAACAAAAATCGTGCCAGGGGCAATTTCGTCATTTTTCACGATGGTGTCGAAATGGGCTAAAATTTGATAGGCTGATCGGAAACAAAAATCGTGCCAGGGGCAATTTCGTCATTTTTCACGATGGTGTCGAAATGGGCTAAAATTTGATAGGCTGATCGGAAACAAAAATCGTGCCAGGGGCAATTTCGTCATTTTTCACGATGGTGTCGAAATGGGCTAAAATTTGATAGGCTGATCGGAAACAAAAATCGTGCCAGGGGCAATTTCGTCATTTTTCACGATGGTGTCGAAATGGGCTAAAATTTGATAGGCTGATCGGAAACAAAAATCGTGCCAGGGGCAATTTCGTCATTTTTTGCGACGGTGTTGGAATGGGCTCATATTTGATAGGTTGATCGGAAACAAAAATCGCGGCAGGGGCAATTTCGTCATTTTTCGCGACGGAGCCGAATGGGCTAAAATTTGACAGGTTGATCGGAAAGAAAAATCAGGCTAGGGGCAATTTCGTCATTTTTCGCGACGGTGTCGGAATGGGCTAAAATTTGACAGGTTGATCGGAAAGAAAAATCAGGCTAGGGGCAATTTCGTCATTTTTCGCGACGGTGTCTAAATGGGCTAAAATTTGACAGGTTGATCGGAAACAAAAATCGCGGCAGGGGCAATTTCGTCATTTTTCGCGACGGAGTGATCGGAAACAAAAAGCGCCTGGGGCGATTTCGTCATTTTTCGCGACGGAGTGATCGGAAACAAAAAGCGCCTGGGGCGATTTCGTCATTTTTCGCGACGGAGTGATCGGAAACAAAAAGCGCCTGGGGCGATTTCGTCATTTTTCGCGACGGAGTGATCGGAAACAAAAATCGTGCCAGGGGCAATTTCGTCATTTTTCGCGACGGTGTCGAAATGGGCTAAAATTTGACAGGTTGATCGGAAACAAAAATCAGGCCTGGGGCAATTTCGTCATTTTTCGCGACGGCGTTTAAATGGGCCCAAATTTGACAGGTTGATCGGAAACAAAACTCGCGCCAGGGGCAATTTCGTCATTTTTCGCGACGGTGTAGAAATGGTCTAAAATTTGGCAGGTTGATCGGAAACAAAAATCGCGCTAGGGGCAATTTCGTCATTTTTCGCGACGATGTCGAAAATGGCTAAAATTTGACAGGTTGATCGGAAACAAAACCGCCCCAGGGGTAATTTAGTCATTTTTCGTGACGGTGTCTAAATGAGCTAAAATTTGACAGGTTGATCGGAAACAAAAATCGCAGCAGGGGCAATTTCGTCATTTTTCGCGACAGTGTCGAAATGGGCTAAAATTTGACAGGTTGATCGGAAACAAAAATCGCTCCAGGGACAATTTAGTCATTTTTCGCGACGGAGCCAAATGCGCAAAAAATTGACAGGTTGATCGGAAACAAAAATCGCGCCAGGGGCAATTTCGTCATTTTTCACGATGGTGTCGAAATGGGCTAAAATTTGATAGGTTTATCGGAAACAAAAATCGTGCCAAGGGCAATTTCGTCATTTTTTTCGACGGTGTCGGAATAGGCTCATATTTGACAGGTTGATCGGAAACAAAAATCGCGCCATTGGCAATTTCGTCATTTTTCGCGACGGTGTCGGAATGGGCTAAAATTTGACAGGTTCATCGGAAACAAAAATCGCCCCAGGGGCAATTTCGTCATTTTTCGTGACGGAGCCGAATAGGCTAAAATTTGACAGGTTGACCGGAAACAAAAATCATCCCAGGGGCAATTTAGTCATTTTTCACGACGGTGTCGGAATCGGCTAAAATTTGAAAGGTTGATCGGAAACAAAACTGCGCCAGGGGCAATTTCGTCATTTTTCGCGACGGTGTCGGAATGGGCAAAAATTTGACAGGTCGATCGGAAACAAAAATCAGGCCAGGGGCAATTTCGTCATTTTTCGCGAAGGTGTGTCTAAATGGGCTAAAATTTGACAGGTTGATCGGAAACAAAACTCGAGCCAGGGGCAATTTTGTCATTTTTCGCGACGGTGTCGAAATGGGTTAAAATTGACAGGTTGATCAGAAACAAAAATCGCGCCAGGGACAATTTCGTCATTTTTCTCGACGATGTCCAAAATGGCTAAAATTTGACAGGTTGATCGGAAATAAAAACCGCCCCAGGGGCAATTTAGTCATTTTTCTTGACGGAGTCGAATGGGCTCAAATTTGACAGGTTGATTGGAAACAAAAATCTCGCCAGGGGCAATTTCATCACTTTTCGTGACGGTGTTGGAATGGGATCAAATTTGACAGGCTGATCGGAAAAAAAAATCAGGCCGCGGGCAATTTCGTCATTTTTCGCGACGGTGTCGAAATGGGCTCAAATTTGACAGGTTGATCGGAAACAAAAATCGGGCCAGGGGCAATTTCGTCATTTTTCGCGACGTTGTCGGAATGGGCTAAAATTTGAAAGGTTGATCGGAAACAAAAATCGCGGCAGGGGCAATTTCGTCATTTTCGCGACGGTGTCGGAATGGGCTAAAATTTGACAGGTTGATCGGAAACAAAAATCGCTCCAGGGGCAATTTAGTCATTTTTCGCGACGGAGTCGAATGGGCTAAAATTTGACAGGTTTATCGGAAACAAAAATCGTGCCAGGGGCAATTTCGTCATTTTTCGCGACGTTGTCGGAATGGGCTAAAATTGGATAGGTTGATCGGAAACAAAAATCATCCCAGGGGCAATTTAGTCATTTTTCGCGACGTAGTCGAATGGGCTAAAATTTGACAGGTTTATCGGAAACAAAAATCGTGCCAGGGGCAATTTCATCATTTTTTGCGACGGTGTCGGAATGGGCTCAAATTTGACAGGTTGATCGGAAACAAAAATCACGCCAGGGGCAATTTTGTCATTTTTCGCGACGGTGTCAAAATGGGATAAAATTTGATAGGTTGATCGGAAACAAAAACCACACCAAGGGAGATTTCGTCATTTTTAGCGACGGTGTCGGAATGGGCTGAAATTTGACGGGTTGATGGGAAGCAAAAACCGAGCCGGGGGGCAATTTCGTCATTTTTTACGACGGTGTTGGAATGGGCTCAAATTTGAGAGGTTGATTGGAAACAAAATTCAGGCCAGGGGCAATTTCGTCATTTTTCGCGACGGTGTCTAAATGGGCTAGAGTTTGACCGGTTAATAGGAAACAAAAATCGCGCCAGGGGCAATTTCGTCATTTTCCGCGACGGTGTCGGAATGGGCTATAATTTGACAGGTTAATCGGAAACAAAAATCGCGCCAGTGGCAATTTCGTCATTTTTCTCGACGGTGTCGAAATGGGCTAAAATTTGACAGGTTGATCGGAAACAAAAATCGCCCCAGGGGCTATTTAGTCATTTTTCGCGATGGAGCCGAATGGGCTAAAATTTGACAGGTTGATCGGAAACGAAAACCGTGCCAGGGGCAATTTCGTCATTTTTCGCGATGGTGTCGAAATGGGCTAAAATTTGACAGGTTTATCGGAAACAAAAATCGAGCCACAGGCAATTTCGTCATTTTTCGTGACGGTGTCGAAATGGGCTAAAATTTGACAGGTTGATCGGAAACAAAAATTGCGCCAGGGGCAATTTCGTAATTTTTCGTGACGGTGTCGAAATGGGCTAAAATTTGAAAGGTCGATCGGAAACAAAAATCGCCCCAGGGGCAATTTAGTCATTTTTCGCGACGGAGTCGAATGGGCTAAAATTTGACAGGTTGATCGGAAGCAAATATCCTGCCAGGGCCAATTTCGTCATTTTTCACGACGGTGTCGGAATGGGCTAAAATTTGGCAGGTTGATCGGAAAAAAAAATCGCGCCAGGGGCAATTTCGTCATTTTTCGCGTCGGTGTCGAAATGGGCTCAAATTTGACAGGTTGATCGGAAACAAAAATCGGGCCAGGGGCAATTTCGTCATTTTTCGCGACGTTGTCGGAATGGGCTAAAATTTGAAAGGTTGATCGGAAACAAAAATCGCGGCAGGGGCAATTTCGTCATTTTTCACGACGGTGTCGAAATGAGCTAAAATTTGACAGGTCGATCGGAAACAAAAATCGCCCCAGGGGCAATTTAGTCATTTTTCGCGACGGAGTCGAATGGGCTAAAATTTGACATGTTGATCGGAAGCAAATATCCTGCCAGGGCCAATTTCGTCATTTTTCACGACAGTGTCGGAATGGGCTAAAATTTGACAGGTTGATCGGAAACAAAAACTGCGCCAGGGGCAATTTCGTCATTTTTCGCGACGGTGTCGGAATGGGCTTAAATTTGACAGGTTGATCGGAAACAAAAATCAGGCCTGGGGCAATTTCGTCATTTTTCGCGACGGCGTTTAAATGGGCTCAAATTTGACAGGTTGATCGGAAACAAAACTCGCGCCAGGGGCAATTTCGTCATTTTTCGCGACGGTGTAGAAATGGTCTAAAATTTGGCAGGTTGATCGGAAACAAAAATCGCGCTAGGGGCAATTTCGTCATTTTTCGCGACGATGTCGAAAATGGCTAAAATTTGACAGGTTGATCGGAAACAAAACCGCCCCAGGGGTAATTTAGTCATTTTTCGCGACGGAGTCGAATGGGCTCAAATTTGACAGGTTGATCGGAAACAAAAATCGCGCCAGGGGTAATTTCGTCACTTTTCGCGACGGTGTCGGAATGGGATCAAATTTGACAGGTTGATCGGAAACAAAAATCGGGCCACGGGCAATTTCGTAATTTTTCGCGACGGTGTCGAAATGGGCTCAAATTTGACAGGTTGATCGGAAACAAAAATCGGGCCCGGGACAATTTCGTCATTTTTCGCGACGTTGTCGGAATGGGCTAAAATTTGACAGGTTGATCGGAAACAAAAATCGTGGCAGGGGCAATTTCGTCATTTTTCGCGACGATGTCGGAATGGGCTAAAATTTGACAGGTTGATCGGAAACAAAAATCGCTCCAGGGGCAATCTAGTCATTTTTCGCGACGGAGTCGAATGGGCTAAAATTTGACAGGTTTATCGAAAACAAAAATCGTGCCAGGGGCAATTTCGTCATTTTCCGCGACGGTGTCGGAATGGGCAAAAATTTGATAGGTTGATCGGAAACGAAAACTGCGCCACGGGCAATTTCGTCATTTTTCGCGACGGTGTCGGAATGGGCTAAAATTTGATAGGTTGATCGGAAACAAAAATCATCCCAGGGGCAATTTGGTCATTTTTTGCGACGGAGTCGAATGGGCTAAAATTTGACATGTTGATCAGAAATAAAAATCACGCCAGGGGCAATTTCATCATTTTTCGCGACGGTGTCGGAATGGGCTAAAATTTGATAGGTTGATCGGAAACAAAAATCACACCAAGGGAGATTTCGTCATTTTTATTGACGGTGTCGGAATGGGCTGAAATTTGGCTGGTTGATGGGAAGCAAAAAGCGAGCCGAGGGGCAATTTCGTCATTTTTTACGACGGTGTTGGAATGGGCTCAAATTTGACAGGTTGTTCGAAAACAAAATTCAGGCCAGAGGCAATTTCGTCATTTTTCGCGACGGTGTCTAAATGGGCTAAAGTTTGACCGGTTAATCGGAAACAAAAATCGCGCCAGGGGCAATTTCGTCATTTTTCGCGACGGTGTCAGAATGGGCAATAATTTGACAGGTTGATCGGAAACAAAAATCGGGCCAGTGGCAATTTCGTCATTTTTCGCGACGGTGTCGAGATGGGCTAAAATTTGACAGGTTGATCGGAAACAAAAATCGCCTTAGGGGCAATTTAGTCATTTTTCGCGACGGAGCCGAATGGGCTAAAATTTGACAGGTTGATCGGAAACAAAAATCGCGGCAGGGGCAATTTCGTCAGTTTTCGTGACGGTGTCGAAATGGGCAAAAATTTGACAGGTCGATCGGAAACAAAAATCGCCCCAGGGGCAATTTAGTCATTTTTCGCGACGGAGTCGAATGGGCTAAAATTTTACAGGTTGATCGGAAGCAAAAATCGTGCCAGGGCCAATTTCGTCATTTTTCACGATGGTGTCGGAATGGGTAAAATTTGACAGGTTGATCGGAAACAAAAATTGCGCCGGGGGCAATTTCGTCATTTTTCGAGACAGTGTCGGAATGGGCTCAAATTTGACAGGTTGATCGGAAACAAAAATCAGGCCAGGGGCAATTTCGTCATTTTTCGCGACGGTGTCTAAATGGGCTAAGATTTGACAGGTTGATCGGAAACAAAACTCGCGCCAGGGGCATTTTCGTCATTTTTCGCGATGATGTCGAAAATTGCTAAAATTTGACAGGTTGATCGGAAACAAAACAGCCCCAGGGGCAATTTAGTCATTTTTCGCGACGGAGTCGAATGGGCTCAAATTTGACTGGTTGATCGGAAACAAAAATCGCGCTAGGGGCAATTTCGTCACTTTTCGCGACGGTGTCGGAATGGGATCAAATTTGACAGGTCGATCGGAAACAAAAATCGGGCCATGGGCAATTTAGTCATTTTTCGTGACGGAGTCGAATGGGCTCAAATTTGACATGTTGATCGGAAGCAAAAATCGCGACGGGGGCAATTTCGTCATTTTTCGCGACGGTGTCGGAAAGGGCTAAAATTTGCCAGGTTGATCGGAAACAAGAACTGCCCCAGGGACAATTTAGTCATTTTTCGAGACGGTGTCGGAATGGGCTAAAATTTTACGGGTTGATCGGAAACAAAAATCGTGCCGGGGACGATTTCGTCATTTTTCGCGACGGTGTCGGAATGGGCTCAAATTTGACGGGTTGATCGGAAACAAAAATCGTTCCAGGGGCAATTTAGTCATTTTTCGCAACGGTGTTGGAATGGGCTAAAATTTGACAGGTTGATCGGAAAAAAAACCGCTCCACGGGCGATTTCGTAATTTTTTGCGACGATGTCGGAATGGACTAAAATTCTGCAGGTTGATGGGAAACAAATATTGCGCCGGGGGAAATTTCTTCATTTTTCGCGACGGTGTCGGAATGGGCTAAAATTTGACAGGTTGATCGGAAACAAAAACCGCCCCAGGGGCAATTTCGTCATTTTTCGCGACGGTGTCGAAATGGGCTATAATTTGACAGGTTGATCGGAAACAAAAATCGGGCCAGTGGCAATTTCGTCATTTTTCGCGACGGTGTCGAGATGTGCTAAAATTTGACAGGTTGATCGGAAACAAAAATCGCCTCAGGGGCAATTTAGTCATTTTTCACGACGGAGCCGAATGGGCTAAAATTTGACGGGTTGATAGGAAACAAAAATCGCGTCAGGGGCCATTTCGTCATTTTTCGCGACGGTGTCGGAATGGGCTAAAATTTGACGGGTTGATCGGAAACAAAAATCGTGCCAGGGGCAATTTCGTCATTTTTCGCGATGGTGTCGAAATGGGCAAAAATTTGACAGGTTGATGGGAAACAAAAATCGCGCCAGGGGTAATTTCGTCATTTTTCACGACGGTGTCGGAATCGGCTAAAATTTGACAGGTTGATCGGACACAAAAATCGTGCCAGGGGCAATTTCGTAATTTTTCACGATGGTGTCGAAATGGGCTAAAATTTGACAGGTTTATAAGAAACAAAAATCGGGCCAAGGGCAATTTCGTCATTTTTCGCGACGGTGTCGAAATGGCATAAAATAAGACAGGTTGATCGGAAACAAAAATTGCGCCAGGGGCAATTTCGTCATTTTTCGCGACGGTGTCGAAATTGGCTAAAATTTGACAGGTTGATCGGAAACAAAAACCGCCCCAGGGGCAATTTAGTCATTTTTCTCGACTGTGTCGGAATGGGCTAAAATTTGACAGGTTGATCGGAAACAAAAATCGCGACAGGGGCAATTTCGTCAGTTTTCGCGACGGTGTCGAAATGGGCTAAAATTTGATAGGTCGATCGGAAACAAAAATCGCCCCAGGGGCAATTTAGTCATTTTTCGCGATGAAGTCGAATGGGCTAAAATTTTACAGGTTGATCGGAAGCAAAAATCGTGCCAGGGCCAATTTCGTCATTTTTCACGACGGTGTCGGAATGGGTAAAATTTGGCAGGTTGATCGGAAACAAAAACTGCGCCGGGGGCAATTTCGTCATTTTTCGAGACGGTGTCGGAATGGGCTCAAATTTGACAGGTTGATCGGAAACAAAAATCAGGCCAGGGGCAATTTCGTCATTTTTCGCGACGGTGTCTAAATGGGCTAAGGTTTGACAGGTTGATCGGAAACAAAACTCGCGCCAGGGGCAATTTCGTCATTTTTCACGACGATGTCGAAAATGGCTAAAATTTGACAGGTTGATCGGAAACAAAACTGCCCCAGGGGCAATTTAGTCATTTTTCGCGACAGAGTCGAATGGGCTCAAATTTGACAGGTTGATCGGAAACAAAAATCGCGCTAGGGGCAATTTCGTCACTTTTCGCGACGGTGTCGGAATGGGATCAAATTTGACAGGTTGTTCGGAAACAAAAATCGGGTCATGGGCAATTTAGTCATTTTTCGTGACGGGGTCGAATGGGCTCAAATTTGACAGGTTGATCGGAAGCAAAAATCGCGACGGGGCCAATTTCGTCCTTTTTTGCGACGGTGTCGGAAAGGGCTAAAATTTGCCAGGTTGATCGGAAACAAGAACTGCCCCAGGGACAATTTAGTCATTTTTCGAGACGGTGTCGGAATGGGCTAAAACTTTACGGGTTGGTCGGAAACAAAAATCGTGCCGGGGACGATTTCGTCATTTTTCGCGACGGTGTCGGAATGGGCTCAAATTTGACGGGTTGATCGGAAACAAAAATCGTTCCAGGGGCAATTTAGTCATTTTTCGCGACGGTGTTGGAATGGGCTAAAATTTGACAGGTTGATCGGAAAAAAAAATCGCTCCGGGGGCGATTTCGTAATTTTTTGCGACGGTGTCGGAATGGGCTAAAATTCTGCAGGTTGATGGGAAACAAATATTGCGCCGGGGGAAATTTCTTCATTTTTCTCAACGGTGTCGGAATGGGCAAAAATTTGACAGGTTGATCGGAAACAAAAATCGCACCAGGGGCAATTTCGTCATTTTTCGCGACGGTGTCGGAATGGGCTAAAATTTTACAGGTTGATCGGAAACAAAAACCGTGCCAGGGGCAATTTCGTCATTTTTCGCGACGGCGTCGGAATGGGCTAAAATTTGACAGGTTGATTGGAAACAAAAATCGTGCCAGGGGCAATTTCTTCATTTTTTCGCGACGGTGTCGAAATGGGCCAAAATTTGACAGTTTGATCGGAAACAAAAATCACGCCGGGGAATATTTCATCATTTTTCGTGACGGTGTCGGAATGAGCTGAAATTTGGCTGGTTGATTGGAAGCAAAAATCGCGCCGGGGGCAATTTCGTCTTTTTTCGCGATGGTGTCGGAATGGGCTAAAATTTGACTGGTTGATCGAAAAAAAAATCGGGCCAGGGACAGTTTCGTCATTTTCCGCGACGATGTCGGAATGGGCTGAAATTTAACAGGTTGATCGGAAACAAAAACGCGCCAGGGGCAATTTCGTCATTTGTCGTGACGGTGTCGTATGGGCTAAAATTTTGCAGGATGATGGGAAACGAAAATTGCGCCGGGGGGAATTTCTTCATTTTTTGCGACGGTGTCGGAATGGGCAGAAATTTGACAGGTTGATCGGAAACAAAAACCGCTCCAGGGGCAATTTCGTCATTTTTCGCGACGGTGTCGAAATGGGCTAAAATTTGACAGGTTGATCGGAAACAAAAACCGCCCCAGGGGCAATTTAGTCATTTTTCGCGACGGAGTCGAATGGGCTTAAATTTGACAGGTTGATTGGAAACAAAAATCGTGCCAGGGGCAATTTCGTCATTTTTCGCGACGGTGTCGGAATGGGCTAAAATTTGACAGGTTGATCAGAAACAAAAATTGCGCCAGGGGCAATTTCGTATTTTTTCGCGACGGTGTCAGAATGGGCTCAAATATGACAGGTTGATCGGAAACAAAAACCGCGCCAGGGGCAATTTCGTCATTTTTCGCGACGGTGTCGGAATGTGCTCAAATTTGACAGGTTGATCGGAAACAAAAACCGCGCCAGTGGCAATTTCGTCATTTTTCGCGACAGTGTCGGAATGGGCTGAAATTTGACTGGTTGACGGGAAGAAAAATCACGACGGGGGCAATTTCGTCATTTTTTGCGACGGTGTCGGAAAGGGCTAAAATTTGCCAGGTTGATCGGAAACAAAAACCGCCCCAGGGACAACTTAGTCATTTTTCGAGACGGTGTCGGAATGGGCTAAAATTTTACGGGTTGATCGGAAACAAAAATCGTGCCAGGGACGATTTCGTCATTTTTCGCGACGGTGTCGGAATGGGCTCAAATTTGACGGGTTGATCAGAAACAAAATCGTTCCAGAGGCAATTTCGTCATTTTTCGCGATGGTGTTGGAATGGGCTAAAATTTGACAGGTTGATCGGAAAAAAAACCGCGCCAGGGGCGATTTGGTCATTTTTCGCGACGGTGTCGGAATGGGCTAAAATTCTGCAGGTTGATGGGAAACAGAAATTGCGCCGGGGTAAATTTCTTCATTTTTCGCGACGGTGTCGGAATGGGCTAAAATTTGACAGGTTGATCGGAAACAAAAATTGCTCCAGGGGCAATTTCGTCATTTTTCGCGACGGTGTCGGAATGGGCTGAAATTTTACGGGTTGACTGGAAACAAAAATCGCGCCGGGGGCAATTTCGTCATTTTTCGTGACGGTGTCGGAATGGGCTAATATTTGGCAGGTTGATCGGAAACAAAAACCGCGCCTGGGGCAATTTCGTCATTTTTCGCGACGGTGTCGGAATGGGCTGAATTTTTGTTGGTTGACGGGGAGCAAAAATCGCGACGGGGGCAATTTCGTCATTTTTCGCGACGGTGTCGGAATGTGCTAAAATTTACCTCGTTGATCGGAAACAAAAATCGCCCCAGGGACAATTTAGTCATTTTTCGAGGCGGTGTCGGAATGGGCTAAAATTTTACAGGTTGATCAGAAACAAAGACCGTGCCAGGGGCAATTTTGTCATTTTTCACGACGGTGCCGGAATGGGCTCAAATTTGTCAGGTTGATTGGAAACAAAAACCGTGCCAGGGGTAATTTCTTCATTTTTTCGCGACGGTGTCGGAATTTGCTAAAATTTGCCTGGTTGATCGGAAACAAAAATCGCCCCAGGGACAATTTAGTCATTTTTTAAGACGGTGTCGGAATGGGCTAAAATTTTACAGGTTGATCGGAAACAAAAACCGTGCCAAGGGCAATTTCGTCATTTTTCGCGACGGTGCCGGAATGGGCTCAAATTTGACAGGTTGATTGGAAACAAAAACCGTGCCAGGGGTAATTTCTTCATTTTTTCGCGACGGTGTCGAAATGGGCTAAAATTTGACAGGTTGATCGGAAACAAAAATCGCGCCGGGGGCAATTTCATCATTTTTCGCGACGGTGTCGGAATGAGCTGAAATTTGGCTGGTTGATTGGAAGCAAAAATCGCGCCGGGGGCAATTTCGTCTTTTTTCGCGATGGTGTCGGAATGGGCTAAAATTTGACTGGTTGATCGGAAACAAAAATCGGGCCAGGGGCAATTTCGTCATTTTTCGCCACGGTGTCGGAATGGGCTAAAATTTGACAGGTTAATCGGAAACAAAAATCGCGCCAGGGGCAATATCGTCATTTTTGGCGACGGTGTCGGAATGGGCTAAAATTCTGCAGGTTGATGGGAAACGAAAATTGCGCCGGGGGAAATTTCTTCATTTTTCGCGACGGTGTCGGAATGGGCAAAAATTTGATAGGTTGATCGGAATCAAAAATCGCTCCGGGGGCAATTTCGTCATTTTTTGTGACAGTGTCGGAATGGTCTAAAATTTGACGGGTTGATCGGAAAAAAAACCGCGCCAGTCGCGATTTCGTCATTTTTCGCGACGGTGTCGGAATGGGCTAAAATTCTGCAAGTTGATGGGAAACAAAAATTGCGCCGGGGGAAATTTCTTCATTTTTCACGACGGTATCGGAATGGGCTAAAATTTGACAGGTTGATCGGAAACAAAAACCGCGCCAGGGGCAATTTCGTCATTTTTCGCGA
>NW_019263792.1:30376-31454 GCF_002742605.1 Olea europaea var. sylvestris | reverse complement strand
GTGTTAGCACATCACCGCCTAACTGGAACGTAAGTTGTAAATTACAAAAATAAAATAATAAACACTTATGATATTTGTCGTCTAGTTATCATCGTGTCCCGCACGGTGGTCAGTCTGTCCTACATAATAATATTCGCTCGTCTAGCCAGCATAGGAATGATCATAGACATCGACTACAGATTTTGCTCGAGCTGACCTTATGTCAGGCATGAATGATCGAGGTCATACACATACATGGTCGAGTCGGCGAATACAATCTCCACTGCAATGTAGTGATGATTGACACATACCGGAATGTACAGATGTGTACAACCCTCTCATGGCTTTCTCCCGACACTCGACCACATCCCTACGACCCACTCCATCATGTATGTAGCACCGTGTACTCATTACCCATAGTTTGGAACGTCTGGTACTCAATGTCAACGGCATGTATGAACTCAGTGTTCAATATGAGTAGGCCAGGAATGTTGAATGATCTTGGATGTCGTTCAGCTCGATCTCGTAGCAAATCCATGGCGAAGTCAATGTGCTGCACCAGGAAACACCAATTAAAAAAGGAGTTATTTAATTTCATAAATTCAAAACTCAAAAATATGTATACGTAATAAATAACAATATTACTACTTCACTTACATTATCGGCGAGCCAAGCCCCCGAAGTGGTGATGTTGTGAAACCACTTATAAGCGTCCGAGATCATCTTATGAGCAAACTCAAGTATAGAAAATATAGCAGCATTGCCCCCAAGATCAAAGTGGAGGGCATCTCTATCAACTGGTTTAAGCAGTCGACACAGTAATGAATCGATCAACTGTCTAGAGAACAGTACAGATTGCAGTGAATACAGGGGCCATAGGCAGGATCGACGTAATATCTCTGCGTGCTCCTTGTCCAGTGAATCCAACACTGCTGTGAAGCTGACAAAGTTATAGTTCGACGTAACTTTGCCAAAAACCTGTCTCAAGGCTGCGTCCAAATGGCAATCCATCCTGAAAAATTTCAAATGTTAGAACATTTGAAACATAATGTCTCACAAAATTCAACTAATCGAACTGTAAGTAATATACGCACGAAAT
>NW_019263792.1:9496-14074 GCF_002742605.1 Olea europaea var. sylvestris | reverse complement strand
TGCTCTTCTTTTTCCATCCATTACCACTTGACTCGCCACTAGTTTAATATTCATCATGACTATTTTGCCTAAATTGAGTTCTACCCTGCATCATATGTACCTCACCATTCCTCTTATGGTGTTTTTCAACCCTAATTTTTATTTCTTTACTTCTAAGGAAATTTATGACAATTTCAGGTGTCAACGTGTCTCTACCATACTTAATGAAATTCTTAACTTCCTTATAGGAATCAGAAATTGCATTGAGCAAAATTATAGCCTTATAAGTTTCGGACGCAGTCTTATCACAATTAACTATATCTTGCACCAATTTGTTAAACACGTTTAAATTGTCATCAAGATCCTTTGAAGGATCCATTTTAAAACTGAAAAAACGTTCGAGCAAGTAAAGTTTATTCGGTGTAGACTTAAGCAAATATAAGTCTTATAATTTTTTCCAAAGTTCTTTCGTGATTTTCAGTTTACCCACCTTTCTTAAAACGATGTCAGACAAGTATAAAATGATTGAGGTATAAGCAAGCTTATCAGCTTCTTCTCTTTGTTCTTATGAAAAATCAGTTGAAAAATTGCCTTCAATGGCTTTTGAAACTTTTTGTTGGACTAAAATGCCCTTCATTTTTTGTTGCCAAATAGCAAAGTCACCCTTTCCATTAAAAATCCCCAAATCAAAGTTGTGAGTTGTCATCTTTCCACAACAGTCAAAGAATGCACAAACCACAATCAAACCACACAAAGTAGTCCTAAGGTCACAGACAGTATATACCATTCTAGATTCCCAGGATTTCGTAAAACTCGCGGTCTTAGATCAAGGGAATGTTCGAACGGGTAAGGTTACGGTAGTTCTAACAGAATAAGTAAGTAGCGGAAGTAACAATGCAACAAATGATACGTCTAGCAGATAACTAGTTTCACAGTAATTAGATCACTACGAATTACAAACTGATTTTAACCCAAAAACAAATACTCAATCAAACAATCAAGAACATGTAACCATAATTCTAGCACAAGCAATGGCAACCCCTACACCTAATGATCACCCCCACATGATGATCTACTAGTGTAGAAATATAAAGGTTTCAGTCAATTTACTAGAGCGGACCTATCTGAATCCGTAACGTGGAGAGATGCGAATTTGCAACTTTAAGGCCACCACTATTCGTCCTAAAGATTCAGCAAATATAACAATTCTGATCAGCAACAAATGCAGATTGAAGGTAGGGGCAAAATCGTCCAATCTTTTCTGCACAACCTAAAACATTAAACCAATCACATTAGTACGTTCAGAAAATCAAAATGAGTGAAGTGACATGAAAAAACTACGCAGGAAGTCCTCCACGCACATCCGCCCGCCGCCACCACGCGCCTCACCACCGGAGGCGTCTCCACTTGCTGGTTATGCATCCGGCCTCCGTTCGTCCAACAGAGGTCGCGTTTGGTCGGAATAGGCAATTGCAGGTTCTGCCCCTTTGTGAAATCGCGAGACCCGCTGCCGTTTTGGTGGATTTCTAGCTGGAGGAGATGACTAGTCGCTCTGATACCAGTTGTAAGGTCAACTTCCAGCAATAACCAAGGTAAACCGGGCTCAATTTCCATAATATATCGACACAACCGCCGGTTGAGACAACACCCAAAACCACCTCCTTTGTTCCCACTTCGGTTGCTATAATATACTCACAAAGAGTTGGTCAAGATGAAGAACAATAGATTGCCCACAATAAACTACACAAGTTATATGAAGAGAAGAAATCAAGAATCAAAGTCACAGAGAGTGATGGAGTATTCTTCATAGTGGAGGCGAAGAGAGGCCAAAGAATATAAGCCAAATAAGTGACAAAAAATGGTAACTTAGGTTAGGTTAATTTAGTAGACCAAACAGGGCTCAACTCAAGGTAATGGGCTCCAAATTAATACCATAGCCCTTCAAGTAAGTGAGACGAACCATGAGCAACACTATTAAAACTAGGTTGCTTCTAATGGTCCATAGGGATGTGGGTTGGTTTGTCTCGATAATAGTGTCGACATATAAATCAATCATATGGCCAAGACAGATTGATAATAGATAAAAACCGAGGTTACATCATAGTCTGGAGAGTCATTTGACAACAAATTGCCTAACACTAGCTTCTGAAGATTTTGGGTGTGTTTTGAAAGCCAACCTTTATAGTAAAGAAAAATAGTATAATTTTGGCATTCTTTTAATCGAAAAGTATTTCTCAATCGGAGATAGTAGTTCAACTTTATAGAGATTCAATCCCCAAATATCTTTTCAATTTGATGCGATTTTTTAGAGAGTGGAAACTTCAACCTTTTTTTTCTTTGTGCAATGGTCTTATTTATACGCTTTTAGGGGCATATTGATCATTTTTAAGTTGACATTCTCTCAAATTATGTTGAAAGTCATAGTTATGTCTCATTTTTAATACCTTGTTGAGGTTTGTGCTTTGTAATACTTGTCCAGTAATTCATTTGTACACCCATGGATTTAGTACATTGAAATCCAAGTTGATTTGTTCAGAGTTTGCACTGATGTTTTCTGTCCATGTCTGAGGCCTCTAGCCCTACTGCTGGCGGATGCCTCTGATGAGTGTGTTTAACTCATGAGTTTTGTATGACTTTAACTTGATAATTTGTTAGATCTTATGAGTTTTTAGAATGTTTTGATGTGTGTTAATGTTGTTTTATAGGATTGGTGAATTGGTAAAAGATGGCTACTCATGGAGCTTAAACAGATCAAAGAATGATGAAAGAGATTAAACAAGGAGAAAAGAGAACAAAAAGAGCAAAAATGGAATTTTAATACAAAAACGAGGTGCCTGACGCTACAACCCGACGCCTAAGTGCCACTTGAAGAGCCAAATAAGAAAACAAAACAGCAAGCTGGCGCAAGGCGCCGCAAATTGGGCATCAGGCACCCACAACCAACATAAGCTAAATAGAAAGCTGGCGCATCCATCGATGCCCAAGCGCTGCTCTTGTGCACCTAGGCACTATGCCACATTTCATTCAATAAGGGTTAATTTTCTTGGTCTGTTTAAAAGCTCAAAACAAACTCATTTCGACTAGGACTTCAAGAAGGCATAAATACAACAAGGGAGGCACTTTCTAACTACACTTTGATGAAGCAAAAGCAAGAGATCAAGTAAGAGAGCGAAGGCAACAACGAGAAGAAGATTGAATCAAACTCCAAAACAGTTTTTCTCTTACCTTCTTTGTGCTATTGATCATGAGTTTGAGATTTTCTTGTCTTCCATCATGAACTAAATCTCTAATCTAGGGTTGACATCCTATTTCACTATTATACTATAAAACTTGACAATTGTGCGCTTGCGATATAGTTTACATGTAACAACCTCACAGTTTTGCACAATTTATTGCTTAATAAAGCTTCAATGGTTGTGTCATTTTTTGTTCAATTGTGCCTTGGCGATCGAGGCTCTAACGTTCAAGACACATGGGTATGCTATGAGGACTATTTGTAGTTGATGTAGAATCTAAGTGGATCATAATTATTTAAAGTGCATAACATTAGTCCCCAAATCCGAGTTTCATATTTATATAAAATGAAGAATGTTGATGTTTCTTTGCTCAAAGTGTTGAGATCTCTAAATTGCAGAGTATTAACAATTGCACAACTTTGCTTCTCTAAAGTAATGTATTGACGATTCCGAGGCATTTATATTGAAAGAAATCCGGAGCTTGTATAATTGGCCTTTCTTTGCTTCTTCTTGTTCTGAAGCATTCTATGCCAAAGAAAATTCAAAGCTTAGTAATTGATATTCCGATTTCATGAGTGCTCTGAGGCTTTTAGGCCAAAAAAGGGTGCATGAAGCTTGACAGTTTTGTGGCTTTTTGATCGGAGATATTATTTCAATCCCTTGGAGATATTTAACCCTAGATATTCTTTCAAACCAATGCCATTTATGAACGATGTTCTTTCAGTCTCATGGTAGTTTGGACCCCAAATAATCTTTCATTTTGAGTCCTTTTATGAGGGATGTTCTTTCAATCATATAGATGCTCTCGATTGGAAATATTATTTTAATTCCCCAAAGGTTGGTCCTCGCAGGTTTATGAAGGTAAGTCTACTGTTCTTAGCTTAGCTCCTGGATCGATTGTGCATCGATTGGAGATGTTGTGTCATGCGAGTTAAAGGAGGTAAGTCCACTTGATTTCTTAGCTTAACTCCCTTGTTGATTATGTGATGATCGGAGATACTCTTTCAATCCTGAAGAGTTTTGACTAAAGTTATTCTATTAATTCGAGGCCCAAATACTGTGTGTTGATCGAAGATACTCTTTAAATCTCCTAATTGTCCATGGCTTGAGGTATTATTTCGTTCGCCAAGAGATTTGTCTTGCATAGGACGGATGAAGGTAATTCCACTATGGGTTCTTAGATTAGCTCCCTTGCCGAGCTGTATATAATTTGTGGAATCGCTAAACTCTAAGATCGCCATAGTGAGATAAAAATGGTTGCATGAAATAAGTTTAATAAATCTAATTCATAGTTATCACTACTTTTGACTTATTTTTAGGTCATATTTCTCAATTATACGAGTTTCATTTTCAAGAACTCTGA
>NW_019263792.1:0-2230 GCF_002742605.1 Olea europaea var. sylvestris | reverse complement strand
AGTCCTATTTTTTTTTGAACAAATTAAAATTAAAATTTTAATCGAATTCAAAGTTAACAATTAATTTCAACAACATATTTTATAAGTTCCAAAATTTTTCAACCACGTATTTCATCAATTTCTATCAAAAATTACTAAAAATTGAATTTTAATCCCCACCAAACACGACCTAAAATTAAGCATTTCATTCTTTGGTTATTCATATTCTATTGAGCGTCATGGTCGAGAAGCATGTGGTATCGTAAGCAAATTAGTTAGGAGTTGTGTTTATTTCTAAAAATTGATAAAAGATGGTGGGCCCTGTTAAATATGTAGTCAAAACCGAATAAAAATTTTGAATCCAGTAAAATGTGTGATTAAAAAAAAAATTGATTAATTATCTTTATTAAAAAGCATTTAGTTAAAAAGGTTATACAAATGTTACCTGAAAAGTTGAATATATAACATTAATTTAATAAATTCGTTTCAAATAGTAATCTATTGAATCTTTGAAGTTTATTTTTTATATTACTTGGTAGAAAATAGACCAGAGAAATATTTATACGCGTTCATAGTGGAAGCCAATTCCAGCAAATAAAAATAAAAAATGAAGCTTCAACCAGTGCAGTTAACCTCCTCAAGTACTCTCTATTTCCATGTATTGCTGCATCATTGCCATTGGACATCTGATCCTCAACCAATAACGACCGTCTATCAAAAGGCAGATATGTGAGTGTGCGTGCGCTTCCCCCACTCCTCAACCCCCGGAATATTCAACTAATCATTTAAATTATATTATTAATTTATAGGTCAATCATCAACATATTTAAAAAGAAAACTATACATGTACGGTATTATTTTAGACTTTAGCTATTCCTGAAATTGTAAAGAGATTAAGACCGGCTTGGTTCATATAGAAATCATATTTTTAGTATATTTTAATAAAAATTGATGAAATTTATGATTAAAAAATTGTAAATCGCATCAAATATATAGTTAAAATTGATCGTTGACTTTAACTTAAATTTTAATTAAATTTTTTGTTGAACCAAATAGGGGTCTAATGTGAATTATACGAGCTTTATTTGTTCAATGAAATATTTAGTATGTTTTTTCTTATATATCGATAACATCTAATTTTCAAAATTGTCTTTGATTAATTTAATATATAATTCATTTTGATTAAATGTTTTTTGGACTTTATTGTCACCTAGGTTATATGTTAACTTTAATTATATTATCCATCAATTTAATTTTCGACCTTGAGAAATGAAAGAATGAACGTAACTAAGATGAACCTTGATAACTTATGTAACACATATAATGTTGACGAATAATTTATATATGTCCTTTGATGTAATCAATGATAAGTCTATTGATAAGCATTCACCACGTTAACCCAAAAAAAATGTCATTTTTCTAATTAATTCAACATTAGACGTCTTTGTCTTAGCCTTAAAACTTTCAAAATTATGAGGCTTGAATCCGTTTAATTAAAATTAAAATTGAAGTAATAATGTACTCTTTTTCCATGTTGTGGAGTTGACTTGTCCATTGTGACATAATATAGCTAAATCGTTTGAACAATAATTAGCTCAATTTGCACGTTCCTCAATTATAATTATATATAAAAATAATTTATCTTATAGTTGCAATTTCTTCCTACGTGGTTCCAACAGCATAAATTGGAACAAATTATACGTGGCTGTCGGCAAATAAGTTTTATAGTGACCAATAGTCACAAAATACTTAAATGACTATTTTAATCATAGCAGGAGATCAAGTTTGACACAGTGAATTTTTTTTTTTTTTTCTTTTTCCCCCAAGTCGTTTAATTATGTACCTTAATACTCGTCACTTGTAATAATTCATCCTTTAAATAAATGGGCGAATGACATAACCACATTAAAAAAGGGAAAGTCACTTTGGTTCATTATTGTTTATGGCTTTAGTTTAAATTTAGCTTACCAATTCAACATCCCTTGTAGGAAATTTGATATCATACGTCGTAACTTTGTCACATTGTTCACGGGAGATTCATTTCGTTTAAATCTTGAATGTGGAAATGTCAAAATTTTGAAATTTTCAAAGATGTCCATTTTTTATTTTTTTTTATTTTCGAACTCTTTAACTCATTATTAATTGAAAACTTAAGAAACTTAAACGAGCAATTCAATCAGTTTAAAAACTCAAACAAGCCATTAAATTTGAGTATTTGTATTTTTGGACAAACCACCATCTTTTGAAAACC
>NW_019263791.1:11328-14083 GCF_002742605.1 Olea europaea var. sylvestris | reverse complement strand
ACTAACTAAATTAACCTTATGTAATTTAGGTTACTGAAGATCAATTTTTATGCCAAAATTCAATAAATTGTAGATCATATATAATGAAATATTGATTTGAAGCAATAAACAAATATTGATCAAAAACTAATTTATGTGACGAAGATAAACAAGATAGTTTCATATACTATAAGAATATGCTTGCAAAAATAAAATCAACATTTAAAAAATAGTCATGCATAAAGCAAGTGTTACAAAGTAAATTATGTGGATTACACTATAATAAGAACTATGTGGATTATATTCTTCAAGAACTTCTTGAGTTTTAGCTTCTTTGCAACAAAGTTGTCCTAGTTTTCTTTCATTTTGAATCTTTCTTTAAGAGGTACTTTATGACATGAATCCACATCACTTTTTAACCCGGCTAAGTGTTGTTTGACGCGATTATTACCATCTCCAAAAGCCTTTCCACAATACAAACAAACCAATTTCTTTTTATTTCCATTAGTACCAGCTTCAAGAATCTCTTTGCAATGACTCCATGCTATACCTATTTTACATCTAGCATGACTTTTTGGTGGAGAAGAATGTGGTGTACTATTATCACCAATGAACAATACAAAGATACAAATCATGTTAAATTATATATCATTAGGAGAACCACAAACAGTTGGAAACATTAAGAATTCGCGACACCAAATGATTCAAATAAATATTAAAACTACTCCATCTCACCTTTCTATTCTCTAACCATCCACAAATCGTGTGAAAAAATGATAAAATTTCTGATAATTGGGTACCTTTTTCCCCTGATGTTTCTCTATTTCTATAGATTAAGTCCTATTTACTGTCAACTACTCAAAATACTATAAATTCAGCACTTCATAGCCAAATAACTAGTGCTTCTAATAGTCAATTCTAGGAAATGCATAGAAAAGGAAGACCCGAACAGATTTTGAAGCATGCGCCAACTCAGTTACAACCAACAATTATCAATTGATCAACAAACAATTAATAGGAGCTAGAAAAAGAAAATCCAAGAACCTGAAAACTAAAACTGTGAAATTCAACCAAATATTAAGAATTCATTTAAACTTTTTCATCTCAGCTCTCTACAAAATTGCAAACACTAACCAATAAATCTATTCCATATTCACCCATAAAACGACATTTAAAACACAATTGTTGTATATAGTGTGCAACATACAGACAACTATAACATGAAATTTTGTTAAAAAATCTTCCAAAATACACCCATCTAGAGAAATAATTTTCACATAGTTTAGTGGTAAAAAATTGAAATTCACAAAGAAATCATAAATTTTAAACTTAAATCTTCCTTTCCAAATAAGACAACTTAAAATTGAAAGTTTGGATTCTTGGGAGTGAAATTGCAAGAGAAGACTGAGGCTCTACTATGGGCTAGGGCATTGAATGTGGGAAAATTTACATCCCACCAGGATTTTAAAGATCATTGTACTTAAATCAGGTGAGAAATTTAATTAAGCACAAATCAGGTGATTAATATATAATAACAATATTTTAAAAATAAATAAATTTACATATCCCCACCCACCATACCCATCCACTCATACCCAATAAATCATTTTTCAATTCATAGTTTACACCCAGTGTCTCTCTCTTCACGATGCAACCACTCTCGACGCACACCCACTCCAGTGGCGCTCTTATTTACTACGTGATCTGGTGCTCGACGACACCGACTGCCCATCAGTATGACTGTTGTTTTCTTCTCTCTCTCCCTCTCTCTTTTTAATTTCTGAGTTTGATTTCTTTGATAGATATGGTGGCTTGTGTGGCCAATGGTTGCTGTGGTGATTTTTGTGCGGTTGTTGTGATGTGTGGTGGTGTGTATGGTTGTTGTAACGGTGGTTTGTGGTTGATGTGGGTGTGGGTGTGGGTGTGGTGGTGGTTTTAGAATTTGATGGTTGCCAATTGTGAAGGTGTGGTGAGGTGGTGGTTTGAAAAAATAAGTTTTAAGAATCTATGTTTGGACTTAAGCACGTATATTGTGATTACCCCATGTTTTGGAGTGTATATAGATTTGAATGTGGAAGTTCTAGGCATTAATGTCCTAATTTGCTCAAATTTGAAAAGGTGATTTGATTATCATTGACAATGGTGTTGAAATATGCCTGTACAAATTATCTCTATGCCATTTTCTTTTAGGATACTACAGAAGAAGTATTCATTCAACAATTTCTGGGGTCGTCCAAGGTCTTAATGCAACTATATTTGATTATGGTTCCATTGGGAGGTAATTTAATTTTTTAAAGCTATAAATAACAAACTAAAAGATTGAAGATGTCTTTTCTGGCTGATACAACTTGGATTGGTTTTTCGAAGTTGGCATATTTTCTGCCAAAAAATAGTTCATATTAATTTGATATCTAATGTGTCTCCTACTTGAACATCCTTAGTGGCAAAACATATACCATGGTTGGAACGGAGCACTGTTGACGATGATGGTGAGTTGATGTTGGTGTGGTGGTGACTATGGCGGTGGTGGCAGTGTAGTGGGAAGGAAGAGTGTGATCATATTTTGGGTGTTGTGACTTAAAAAAATGTGTGAATGCGACTTTTGGGGGTTCAACTGCAACACAACCATTACGCTTTTGTGCATTCGGTGCGGCTGCTCCTTTGATGCTTTTGAGGATTTTTTGGGTTTTGGATTTGGTGGGTGGAGGTGATGGTGATTTGAATGGTTGTTTTTGTTGTGTTGGTGGTGAGGTGGTGGTTTAACTGTGGAGGTGGC
>NW_019263791.1:0-1600 GCF_002742605.1 Olea europaea var. sylvestris | reverse complement strand
CTTTGGTTTTTCTTTTGAAGTGCTATCATTTTCTTTTTCTTGCATTTTGCCTTTCAAAAATATGACATCTCTGCTAATTATCATCTTGTGGGCAGTGGGATCCCACAGGCAGTACCCCTTCACTCCATCAGCATATCCTAAGAAAATACATTTTTTGGATTTTGGATCTAACTTTGATGTTTCTTGGGTGTTGTACATAACATACACAGGACTTCCAAACACATGTAAGTGAGAATAATCAGTTGGTTTACCAGTCCACATTTCCATAGGCGTCTTCAGATCAATTGCGGTTGATAGCGACCGATTGATCACATAACAGGCGGTTTTGACTGCTTCTGCCCAAAATGACTTGGCTAACCCCGCAGTTCTCAACATTGCCCTTGTTCTTTCTAACAATGTTCTGTTCATCCGCTCTGCCACTCCATTTTGCTGTGGAGTGTATGCCACAGTGAACTGCCTCTTGATACCTTCTTCTTGACAGAAGTTATCAAATTCATTACCGGTATATTCTCCTCCATTATCAGTCCTCAGATACTTGATCTTCTTTTCAGATTCAAGCTCCACAAGTGCTTTGAATATTTTGAAGACTGCAAACACGTCTGCCTTCCTTTTGATTGGATATACCCAACATCTCCTGGAGTAATCATCAATAAAAGATACAAAGTATCTTGCACCTCCTAGGGATATAACCGGTGCTTGCCAAACATCGGAATGGAACAGCTCCAAGATAGCTTTACTTCTAGCAGTGGAACTGCTGAACTTCAATCTGTGTTGTTTACTAGTAACACAATGCTCACAAAAGGGTAATGAAACCTTTTTGAGCCCTGGAAGAAGCTTTTGTTCTGAGAGAATTTTCAAACCATGTTCCGACATGTGAGCAAGCTTGCGATGCCACATCATCGTTAATTCTTCTACTGAACTTGTCGATGCGACAAATGCTTCTCCTTCTTGTAGTGTCTCTCCTTTAAGCATGTACAAATTTGCAGTTATCTTTTCTGCTTTCATCACCACAAGCGCGCCTTTAACTATTTTCATGATCCCATCTTGTATATGGGTCTTGCATCCAATGCTGTCCAATTGTCCTAGAGACAATAAATTTTTCTTTAGGCCTTTTACATGCCGTACCTCCTAGGTAGTACGAACTGTACCATCATACATTTTCAATTTGATGGTACCAATACCAGAGATCTCCAAGGCATGATCATTTTCCATAAACACAGATCCTCCTGGGATAGTCTCATATTGATGAAACCATTCCCTTATTGGTGTCATGTGCCATGTAGCTCCTGAATCCATAAGCCAGACATCAGAATATTTCTTTCTGCCTTCAACAACTGTTGTTGCCTCGCTGTATAAAATTTCACCATCATCTGAGGTACTTGCTACACAACCCTGAGCTTTTGATATCTCAGGACCTTTTCCTTTAGCTTCATCATTCTTCTTGAGACTCCAAAAATCCCTTTTTAAGTGCCCTTTCTTGCCACAGTAATGACACTTGGCATTTTTCTTACTCCTGAATTTTGATCTACTCTGATTATGACTCCCACTGGAGCCACATTCCGTTGATCTCCCTCTCATCATCGTTAAGGCTTCTGTCTGA
>NW_019263790.1:12473-14086 GCF_002742605.1 Olea europaea var. sylvestris | reverse complement strand
ACTGTGGTGGCTTAATTCCGTACAAAGCTTCAAACGGGCACATCTTAATGGTTGTGTGATAGTTGGTATTGTACCACCACTCTACTAATGATAACTAGTTAATCCACTGCCTGGGCTGATGAAAAGTCATGCAACGTTGGTACATTTCAAGGCATTGGTTGAGTCGTTCTGTTTGACCATTAGTTTGGGGATGGTACGCAGAGCTTAAGTGGAGTTCAGTCCCTAGTAGTTTGAATAGCCCCTGCCAAAATGCACTGAAAAATATTGTGTCTCTTTCAGAGACTATGCTTTGGGGCATCCCATGCAGCTGGTATATGTTATCCAAGAACAAGTTGGCAATAGTGGAGGCTGAAAATGGATGGGCTAAAGCAAAGGAGTGGCCGTATTTCGTGAACCTGTCCACCACTACCAATATCAATGTCTTCCCTTTAGAGAATAGAGAGTGGTAAACCTTCGATAAAATCCAGGGATATATGACTCCAAGAATATTGTGGCTCAAGGAGGGGCTGCAATAAACCAGGGTAGGGAACATGCTCCTCTTTGCATCTTTAGCACACTTCACATTGCAGCATTTTCCTTTTGATATCCCTTACCGTGCCAGGCCAAAAGAAGTGTTGCTTGGCCCTTTAAATGCTAGCTTGCATGCCTGAGTGCCCTCCATTTTGTGAAGAGTGAATGTTCTGGATTAGTTTGGACCTAATTAGTCCACCAGTTCCCACATACAATCTCCCTTTGTAATGGAGCAACCCCTTACTATAGGAGTAGTCAGATGTTCCCTCAGGGTTGATTAGTAGTGCTTCAATCAATTGGTTAGCCCGTTCTTCGCCTTGATAGCTCATCACTTCCTAGATCCAAGTGGGGGTGACATGGGATATGGCTGCCCTTTTCGTCCTTGATTCCTCTCTCCTCGAGAAGGCGTCTGCTACAATATTTTCAGCTCCCTTTTTGTATTGGATCTCATAGCTGAGCCCTAGAAGTTTTGTTAGCCACTTCTGTTGGAGTGGAGTGGTGATCCTCTATTCCAGGAGATATTTTAAGGATTGATGATCCATTGTAATGATGAAATGGTGGCTCTCAAGGTAATGCCACCATCTTGACACAGCAGTGACCGAGATAACAACTCTTTCTCATAGATAGATAGTCCCAGTTTTTCCTTGTTGATGCCTTTACTCATGTAGGCAATTGGTCTCCTCTTTTGCATTAAGACTGCTCTCATTCCCCCATGACAAGCATCCGTTTCCACGATAAAAGGCTGAGTAAAATCGGGAAGTGCCAAAATTGGGGTGTTGCACATTGTAGTTTTTAGTGCTTGAAAGGCTGATTCAACCTCTTCATTCCAACAAAAACTGTCCTTCTTTGGGATAATATTGAGGAATTTGGTCTCAATTGCACCTTGCCATGGTTGGCTTTAGGGGATTTTAACAATGTGCTCAATTTTGATGAGAAAAGTAATGGGGCAGATGTCACTCCGTATGAGATTAAAGATTTTGAAATGTGTTGCCAAAATGTTGGACTTACGAATATGCGGTAAATTGGTTGTTTCTACACTTGGAACAATAATTCTGTTTGGAGCAAAATTGATAGAGCCATGGTAAATGGAAATTGGATGCTTG
>NW_019263790.1:0-5425 GCF_002742605.1 Olea europaea var. sylvestris | reverse complement strand
AGTATTTGTATTTGTTTCGCGCGGGAAGTCGCTAACAATTAAAAAGGGATCAGACGATTGTGTAAGAAACAAACCTTTTGAGATAAAGTTCCAAAAATGGGTGTTTTATTGGCGATGATTTACGATTGGAACTAAACAGAATGTCTCCAAGAGGCTGCAAGCACACGAGTACTGAAAGAAATGTTTAAGTTTAAACTAAAAAATTGAAATTACATATTCTCTGTTTGAGAGTGTTTGATTCGGGTCTTTGGTTGGCAACAAAGTTGCCTTGATTTGGGCCATTGTTACCATTAGCCTGAATATTTATTCCATCATTAACACGTGGGGCATTCTGTCCATTATTTAGGACATTGTCTCTTACATTTAGGTTACCCTCCAAATTGGCTGTACTATCACCACTATTCTGATTTGGCATTACACCATCCCCCTGGTTTGAAGTAGAGGGACCAAAAGATGGTTCTATCCCTTGATTTGGACTTAGGACTGGGGGATTATGTCATACAATTGTCCTAACTTGAAAGTGATTTGCAAAAGGCACAACTGGCTGACAAATTTGGCCTACTAACTTATTCATTATTTCATTCAAAGTATTCAGTTGTTTGGCCATGGTGTCATAATGTGCATTCCCATTCTGGGTAAATCTTTCCATATTATGAATATTTCGTAGATTTACTTGTTCAACGACATCCTGTGTGAGTTCTCCAAGTAATGCACGCATGGTTTGAGGACTCAACTCTGTCATTGGTTCGTAACGACTGTGACCACTTTGACTCTGTTCCTCTGTTCATGGAGAGCTATGCTACTCCTCATATCACTCGATCACAGACTGGACTCCTCCCTGACTTGCTGCTTCTTATCAGATTTGTGAGGCATATTGTTTCACCTTTTGTATTTTCAACACCAAATACCAAGGTCCCACTGGGCGTGCCAAATTGTTTCGCGCGGGAAGTCGCTAGCAATTAAAAAGGGATCAGACAATTGTGTAAGAAACAAACCTCTTGAGACAAAGTCCCAAAAATGGATGTTTTATTGGCGATGATTTACGATTGGAACTAAACAGAATGCCTCTAAGGAGCGCAAGCACATGAGTACTGAAAGAAATGTTTAAGTCTAAACTAAGAAATTGAAATTACATATTCTCTATTTGAGAGTGTTTGATTCGGGTCATTTTCTCTATATCTTCTCTTCCTTTTATATTCCCTTGATGATTTCTTCGTGACAAACCGCTTGAAAACTGTTTGATTGCTTTATAACTACCCACTTTTTTTATGGTGGCTAACTTGTCGTAGAATTGCCGTCTCTAACTGCTGCCACTACTCTTTGTCGTTCAACCGCCTTCAACTGGGTTCCTTGAATCGTGGAATGTGATCAGGTTACTCAATAACTGTTTCAATAACTGCATTTTCGGATAACCATAACATTTTATGTTTGCTAAGATCCTGGGCGATTCGAAAGTATGGGCAAGAACGGGGTCATCGCTCTGAATGACTGTAAGGCACTCCATTCGCTCAGATCTTGGGCGTCTTGCAAGCTTGGACGATGATGTTACTATATTCGTGGGCTTTCACTGCATTCATTAATAACCCTGTCTGGGCCTTTATCCTGAATTGCTCAATTTGGGTTTCATTCTTTGAGTTATTTGATTTGGGAATTCCTCAATTGAACTTTATTCCTTGAGTTATTTGATTTAGGCTGCACTTTTAGTGTATCAACAGTATTTGGATTAGTTTTGTGTGCTTTTATTAATTATTTTAATTTAAAAATTTTTTAAGCTCATTTTCCTTATTTTGAGTTTTTGAAAGCATTCAAAACATCAAAAAGTCGTTTTTAGTTTTGTGTTATAAAAAATACATTTTGAGTGTTTTCGAAAACTGAAAATGGCACTCTTAATTTTCTTAGATCCACAACAGAAACTAAGGTACTATTAGTAACTGAAACAACAAGCTTGGATGAATTTTGTGAGAAATTTCTCAAAGATGTTGGAACGTTTGCCATATGTTCAAAGGTACCCAAATCAATAATTCAAATGTTTAGATGTATATGAAGAAAAATAGGCTTTGAGATTTCCGGAAACATGAGTAAATGAAGGAGTTGATTCTTTAAGACTAGAACAACTGAAGTGTTGAAGAATTTGGGTCAATTGATTCATTTGCATGGTAGTGTCATCAACAATAAGAAATTTCCATTTTTTTCTTTCATAGTGTATGGTTTAAGATGAGAATGGAGATTCCAACAACATTCCTTAGGGTGTTTGTTAGAAATTGAGCCAATTGTTATGAAGATTACGAAATAATGGACGAGATAAAAAAAATTCACATGATCACAAGATTTACGTGAAAATCCAAGATGAGAAAAATCATGAACAGCAGAGGAGAATTCACTACTAATCAATAATGGAGGATTATAAAGGATCTTTCTAAACCAAATTAATAAGTTGGACAATTAGTCAATCTCAAAATTTATTGTATACCACATATTTATAATCAAAGAATCAGTAACACATTAGACAATACAATGAAGAGTCTAATAAGTTGAAGTTCTGTTACAATAGGTAAAAGTAATAAAGGAGTATTTAAGTTGAAATTGGAAAGAAAAACTACCAAAATCAAGAAATCTTCTCCTTATCATCTCTTAATTCTTCAAGACTTCTCCAATACAAACAACCAACTCGAAATACACCTCCAAAATAGAATTCAGGTTACATCAAAATTCCAACAACGTTCTAGCTTGTGACATTGATCACATCTTGAAATTTTTTGTCTTTCCATGTTAGAGGCTGAGTCTTTTCATTGTTATTATTATTATTATTATTTTTTTTTTCATATCTTGTTACAATAAGACCACTTGATTCAGATATGTACTTCGATTTTGAATTCACAATCTTTTTTCAAATTTCTTCTCGCTGCAAACACACTTCAAAAAGTTGAAAGGATAAACTCATAAGGATATAATTCCGAATATTCTCATTTGGCTTCAAGCTACTCAATAAAGAATTTTTTATTAATAATATTTTGTATCGATTAGATGTGGACGATACACGCTCAATTCGTTCAACATTTTTTAAGATAACCAAGATGTTCAATGAATGTCTGATCTTCTTACTCTGCAAAATCAATTTTTCGCTTTAATTCAAAAGTTTAGACGGCGTTATTTTGACTTAAATAATTTTTTTTCAAGAGAATTCCATAACTCTTGCATGAAGTCTGAAAAGGTGAAGATTTCAGCAATATGTACTTCTATTGAGCTCCAGAACATCTTTATTCATAATTTACGGTATATATTCCATATTAAAAAATAATTAGCTATTTAAGAGCCTTAACATGATTTTACTCCAATGATAGATGCGTAACATTTTGAACAGATGAGTGAGTGATAAGTTTTATTGTTCAATGAATAAGTAATAACCTAGGATCAATTTAATGGATTAATCCATGTGTATACAAGAAGGTTTCATAGAAGATTGCCAAATCGAATACTCTCATGATATGGTACTCATCGTGGAAAAAATCTCCAAAAAGTACTTCACTCACCTTCTATGTGTGTGTTCTGATAAACTTCTGCGAATTACATCAATCAAAATTGAAATGATTGAATTAGGCAGAATGGAGAACTAGGGCAAGTAGGGCTTCTCACGTGGCTCCATATAAGTTCCCTAATTTGGTCACCACCACAAATGCACCACTATATTAATAGATAACGTTTCAAATTTAAATGAAGGGTGACCTAACAATTTCAGAGAAATAAATCAACCAATGAAGAGAAAGTCAGTGACACTTGAGTAATGTAATTCACTGGGCAAAACAATTGGACAGAAATTAAGCCTCGTTTGGTTTAGATAAAATTAAGATTTTGTATAGATTTTGATAAAAGTCGATAAAATGTATAATTGAAAAGTTGTGAATTTTATTAAATGTGTGATTAAAATTAATTACTGACTTTAATTTAAATTTAAATTTACCTTTTAAATTGAACCAAACTGGGGCTAATTCAGTATCACTTGCTAGTAAACTTGCAACATTAATATAATTTGTTGTCCAAATATAACCAATTGGAAAAAACTACACATGCAAACAAATTTTAATTCTTAATTTTTTTATTGTTGTTTTTGTTGTAGTACTACATTTAATAATTTATTAATGAATTCAATATTTTCGTTAACTAAACGTAATTTATGGCTTGTTTGAGTTCCATTTTTCTAAAAAATCAATTTTTTTTTTCAAAACTCAGCCCCCATTTGGACTCCATTATTCCAAATTTTAATGGGGGAATAGTAATTTTTTTTTTGTAGAATCTGTGGTTGAAAAAGAATGAAATTTTTTTAAGTTTATGTGTAATATTATTTTATTAAAAAATGTGTGATTGATAAGAAGAGCGAGAAAAATGAATTTTAATTTAATCGGGGGCCCAACATGGCCTCATTTTCAACTACACATTTTATAATAAAATAATATTATACACAAATTTAAAATTTTTCCTTAATTTTTAACCATACATTTTCCATCGAACTATTAATCCAAAATGCATTATTTCCCTAAAACATGACTCAAATAAGGGCTTAGTAATTTATGTAGTAATAAAATAAATAAATAAATAATTTTTGAGATAAATGAATCGTTAATAATGAAAAAAAAAGTGAAGAAAGTAATGCAACATTATTCATTTGGTAAAACTTT
Organism: Olea europaea var. sylvestris; assembly: GCF_002742605.1. Classification (NCBI taxonomy): domain Eukaryota; kingdom Viridiplantae; phylum Streptophyta; class Magnoliopsida; order Lamiales; family Oleaceae; genus Olea; species Olea europaea. The sequence continues at coordinate 752 of NW_019263790.1, read as the reverse complement.
TGGGATATTAAGTTGGAGATAATGCAAAATTTGGTGTAAAACTTACCTCAAATTTTGACGTAGAATTGTAGATGGCCTAACTTACCCTTTAATTTAGTTTAGTTTTATCAGTGTAAACGGACTTCAGATAACTCAATTAGTCGAGACACCAATACACTCTTAATAGAGGAGGAAATACACGAAAATGTACTTTGGACTGTAGCAAATTTTGATATTGGCCTTTGACCAATTAAATGAATTAAAAAAAAAAGAAATTAAGTTTAAAAAAAACTTTACATTAAAAGGGCGAATTTACCCTTCAAGCTGTGACTATTTAAACATTAATTTTCTAACCGACCGACCAAAAAAGAAAATCGACGCACAGTCGCTTGAAAATTGTCCGATCAACCACTGGCCAACTACACCACCATCTTAGTGAGCTAAATCGACGACCACGCATCTACACCGGAAAGAATACCATTTAGTTCTCTCACACAGTCATGTTCCAGTAGAAAATTTATTGAATAATATTAGATTTATTAGGTTTAATTAAATGAATATTCGATTTAATTAGATCATGACCATTAGTAGTGTTAGATTGTGGCATGTTGGGATGAAAAATGTGATATTTTTTGTAATTTTTGGACCTATGGCGTCGACAATGACGATTTCCGGCCAGAATCGCGAAAAAAAGTGCTGTTAACAGTCGGTCCATGACTGTTAACAGTCAATGGGCCGAAGTTAACAGCCGATCCAGACTGTTAACAGTCATG
>NW_019263789.1:12722-14090 GCF_002742605.1 Olea europaea var. sylvestris | reverse complement strand
ATTTCAAATAGTTTCACTCAATACAATCATATTGAGGTAACGGGTTCCATGAAAAATCAAAGAACCGTTGAACCCGAATGAGCCTTTGCTAATAGCCAATTCGTCCCCATTTTTCCCATCATAATTTCTTCGAATGATGAGGATGTCAACCCTCCAATTTGTTAGAGAGTCACAGTCATCGCCCAATGCACTTGATGATGTGTTCAGTTCATGGTTCCATTCAAAGATGAATCAACAATGATGAGTCGTTGGCGAATGTTCCATCTCCCGAGATAATTGTTATAAGCTTGGACGATTTTGATGAAGACATTGGGGAGAACATTCAAATGTCAACAACGATTGAAGTGGATTATAATTGTGTACATCTATGTACTAAATTATCTATTATAGTTTTGTCATGGATAAATATGGTAACTTCTTTATCAAATGTTCTGTAACAGTTTAGTCCTTATGCATCCTATTTGTAGTTACATTTCTGCTTCACAACCAACTGCCAAGAATGATAGAAACCTTCAGTCAGGGGACCGATAGTTTAACTATTAGAATGTCATGCAATGTCTGCAAACAATAATGAGATGATAATAATAATATAAGTTGAGAATGTGCTAAGGAATTATAATCTTATTTGTAAACAAATTTTCTACTTTGCAATCATCTGTCAAGAATGATAAAAACCTTATGTCAGGATGGTATGAAATTTTTGTCTATGTAACAATTTTTCTTGTGAACTTAAATAGGACTAATGTCTACTATTATAAAATGAAAATGATAATATAACTTCAAAATGTACAACGCTATCGGGAGGAACATTCAAAATACAACTTCAACCACATTCGGACAGCAAGCCTATTACGTCAATTATGTTAGAATGGGGTTGGAAAACATGGTCCGGTTATGGTCACCTCTACCGTAGCGAGTGCATAGGGTAATACTTGTCGGAACTAAAATGAAAGTGATTTTGTCCACTCTCCACTTCCATTCGTCATCCACATAAACAAATTTTCTCTCTGTGCGACATGATGAATTTCAAATGATTATTAATACCTGAAAAGTTGAGATTGCAATGGTAAGAACTATGCACAATCAAATGTCAACATTTAATAGCATGAAAGTGACAATTTCGAATATTTAAATCCATTTAATAGCAAAATGTGAAATGAGTGGTTGAATCCTGATGGCTAAATTATCTATCATGGCAGTTTCTAAATATCGAGTTCTGTCGTTAAGACGTCTAATCTGACGGTTTCAAAATGCCAAATTCGATAGTTAGATAGTCAGAACTGCCGAGAAGCTTGAAAATATGTATTTGGTATCTTGGAAGAAATTATTCAAAACATTAATGGTGATAATCAATTCTTTACTACAACA
>NW_019263789.1:0-4953 GCF_002742605.1 Olea europaea var. sylvestris | reverse complement strand
TAGTACCTTGCATTTGGTTCATTGGCACAATATATTTGTTAGAAGAGAGATTGAACATTGTAGGAAGGAAAGAACCAGACAATCTGTTTTCACCAATGTTTTGAAAATCGATTCAATCATCGACCCGAAAAAGGTGAAGGATCAAAAGGTTCAATCGGGGTCAAACCGAGATCAACCAAATGCAATAAATAAACACAACAACAACAACAACAACAACAACAACAACAACAACAATAATAATAATAATAATAATAATAATAATAATAATAATAATAATAATACTAATAACAATAATAATAATAATACTATGAAAACAATAAAAAATTGATATTAATAATTTGTAAATTAGATTCATTATTCTATAACTTGTTAACATTTTTATTATGTCACTATCCCACATTGGAAGTTTATGAAACATTGGAGAGGAGTTTGTCTATAAAATGCATTATTCCACATTGGAAGTTTATAAAACCATTTGAGAGAGGTGAATCTATAAAAGGAGCATGCTATTCAATATTTCTCTATAGGCCTTTAAATTGTTGTTTATAAGGCCATTCATGAAGTTGAAAATTTTAAACTAAAAAAATAAATAAAATTGAGAAAATCACAAACCGATTCAATAGGTTTTTAAGCAGTTTAGTTGTAAGCGATTAACCGAGCATGATTGGCCTGATTTTGGGCCCGATTCTTGAATTTACTAGTTGAACAGGCTGAGTCGGGTCAGTTTTGATAACATTGGTTTTCACTTAGTCCAACGTATTTTCACTTCCTCCCAGTAAGCCTGTTTGAAGAAAGGATGGCGCGCACCTAGAAGTACTCAGGATTTTACCATCAATACAATTTCATGGAGCTTGAATCAGCTAAACCTTTGACAAAGATCTACGTTCTATTGGAATCTTTCCATAGAGATTATTTCACAAAGGAAGGATCTCGACAAGGTTAGAACAAGAAGACAAATTGTAGGAATTTCTCCATCAAAATAATTATTCCTTAGCCATAAGAATCTTAATCTTCTCAACTTTCAATGTTCTTAATGAATGTTTCCCATAAAGTCAGATTTCCAATTTAGGGGATAGAGATCTTATCAGTTTCTGATGCTGCAAATTCAAGCTTGTAATTTCTTTATATCTTCTGCTGCAAAAAACACCAGACCAGTGTAAAATGTGTAGATTCACTCGAAGAAATGAGGAAATTGAAGGAATTGTCAGTTATTCTATTCTTGAATTCAAGAAGTGCTAGCTTGTCTACTGCATTTGCGTTTTGCGAATTAATGAGCACAAGAAAGAAGAATAAGAACAAAAGGAAGAGTAACGCTTTTGGCATTAAGTTAATTTGTTTAACTGAAAAGAGCACTGCCAACTTCATCTAGGTGTTGATTAGGGAGTGTAGGGTACATTGGTTTCTTGGAGCCAGGCTAATGAGACTTGGTATGGCTTTTATTGGCATTACATAGGTGGATTTGATGGGCTTACTTGTCACATAACCCCATAAGATAGGCTTTCATCACAAGTAGTCAATATAATGAACTGTTTCGAGAATGGATGTTATAGTGGTCCATTTTCTTAGTTGGGTAACTCTACAAGTCATCCATCTTGTTCACAATAAGAGACTCATAAGAAGTGATTTTTATTGTAATACCATTGTTAGACGGAGTTGAATAAAACTCACTCTTAAAATCGGCTTGGACGATGATAGTGCCTAATGACAATACACTTGTAAGCACACAAGACGTGTTCTAAAGGCAATTTACACTCAAAATGTATCATTTTTCTTGAGTTTGACAAATCAAATTATAATATTAAGATTAGTATTTTAGAACCTTCAATTTGTTTACACATTCCACACCTGCCTATTGCTTTCTAAACCACGTATCCCCCATCAAGTCAATTTATTTGGTAAAATATAAATGACAGGTTATGAATTGTCTCTACAGACTTCCTTCTTATGCTTCATTAATAGAAAATAGTAACAAATTCCCTTTTAGAACACGCATAAGATTCAAGTAAGATGGAGGTATTGACTGTGATATTCTTCTAACTACAATTATTCATAACACGACTAAGCCTGAATCTCAATTAATCACCTTCCTTTTCACTCTTTTTAATTCCAGTAGTAAACATAGAATAATCGAATTCAACAAATTGATTACTGGCTCAAAAACTACATCCTAGGTCTACAAAACAACGATTCAATCGTAATTACCTTCTCTTTTGTTAGATGGTCATTACTAAGCCTGAATCTCAATTAATCACCTTCCTTTTCATTCTTTCTAATTCCAATAGTAAACATAGAATAATAGAATTCAATCAATTGATTACTGCCTCAAAAAATACATCCTAGGTCTACAAAACAACAATTCAATCGTAATTACCTTCTCTTTTGTTAGGTGGTCATTCTGTTCCTCTAAACTCTTCTTCCTCAACTGCAATCCCAATATAAGACCTAAAATCCCCAAAAATCAAATGAATTCGAAATAAATTGGTGCAAAATGCATTACGAACAAGGGAAATGTGAAAAAGTGTATTTGTGTTTGATAAATAGCAAGGTACTATCCATACACCATTTGCTGTCAAAGACTCAAAATAATCGAATGGAATTGTCATAGAACATACAATGAAATTATTACAGCTGAAGACTTTAATATTTGAAGGTTATATTGCCAAATTAACAAATTTTATTATGAAAAAAAAATCAACAAAATGCATTTTGCCCTTAACAAAATCTATAAATTTAAATTTTAAGATTTGAGAAATAAAATTGAAACAATATAACCTTGAGAAAGCAAGCTCTAGCAGGGAGGTACGAAAAGCGATGTTGGTGAGCAGAAGCAATAACACTATCGAGTGGCAGCATTGACTCAAACTTCCACCGTCGAAATAATCCTACATTTGCAAAGAACTAATTAGGAAAGTAATTTTTGGCATCAACAATAATTTCTTTTTCTTTCTGTTTCAACCTTAAACCTTGATATTTGCCAATTAAGCTATAAGTTTATTCAACAAATGAATGTGTTACATGCACTGGTTACAATTGAATGAGTAAAACTGATAATGGAAGACATATATACAAATACAGGTGACCTGTATCTTGAAGAGATGGGACAGGAGCTTTTAACTAGAGAAGAAAAATGAGAAGTGGCGATGGATTTTGGAGCTAGAGTTTTTAACAGCAACACCATACTATAAATTGTTCCAATCAAAACTTTTCTCTATCAAGAACAAAGGAGAAAAATAATTTCCCCCACAATTGATAGTGGAAAATATATGAAAAAAAGAAAAGAAAAGGCAAGCATGTTTAATTATGCAATTTTACTATCATCTAGAGGAGGAAGAAAAAAGGAAACAAACTTTTCACATTTCAATTTTGCTACATTAGTAGGCGTGGAGCCAGCACTCGACGAGGGGCATGGCCGCTCGTGTTGGCTCCGCCGGAGTGTTGAGGGACGCCAGGCGTCGCCGAGTAGGAATAGTAAATTTACAGGAAGCCAGGAAAACAAAGGGCAAGAGATGAATCAAAAAATTTATTTATTATTATTTTTTATGGGTTTCAATTTGGGTTGCCAGCTGTGAACTGATGAATCACACAAATCACATTGGTCCATCCGTCCATGTTATTTGGGCCTTTTTGTTTAAATAATTAGGTTCGATTTTGCTTACAAATTTACAATGAATTATTACCCCCAATCCAAGTCCGGCCCTGGCAGTCCCCAAATGAAGAATGGTCCATTTCCAAATAGCAAACTCCACCAAATCAAGTAATCGACTCTCAATTTCTCATTCCCAAACCCAAAAGCTTGCAAACCCTTTTCTTCCCTTCCAAATTCCGTTCAACCATGTTGCACCCGCCAGCCATTGCCCATTACCCAAGTCCAAAAGCTTAAACTTTAAAGCGTGGTTCAATCATCAGTGGTTCTTCTTCTGCAGAGTTCAACTGTCATTCCAGTGTTTCGAGATTTTCGACTTGACGACTTCCCGTTCTGGTCAGCAGACAGTAGGGGCAATTGCCGATTGGGTGAAGAAAATTCGGCTTCGCCCGGTGACTAGTGAGTGCTTTATGTCCTTTTTTTTTGTTGTTTTCTTATTTTTTGGGTATTGTTTTTGTTATATTTTGTTGGCCATTTCTCATTGATTTGTTGAATAAATAATCATGAATGTTATCTCATGTTAGTAAAATGTGTTAATTGTTATTACTTATTGGTCTTATAAATAATGAGTTATGGTTTATGTTTTGTGACTTGTGAGTTATTAAGGAGAATTGTAAATTTGTGGTTGTGATTATAAGTAATTTATGCTTTATGAGACATGAGTTATGATTATTGATTTATATTTAAGAAGTTAGGATAAATGAAAAAATTTAATCAAATTTTAATAGATGATCGGACTATTAAGATCGTTGATCGTTAACGGTCAACAGTCAACCTCCGCCCTAGCTGGAATTCAACCCTGGATTCACCCTTGACATCAGGTATGTATCAATTCTATTACATATATGTGCCACTTTTTCTGCTAACTCCAGCTCACGATTTCTCCTCTTTAGTAGAAGTGTTATAGTCCTTATCTTTGTCAAACTTCCATCAAAGTAAAGGTGCCTACAGGCAGCTGTTCCTTTTCCTAGATGTTGATCCGACATCCTTTCTTAACAAAACTACGATGCTAAAAGCCCTAGTTCTTCGATGAAGCGGCTTAATTCAATAAGTGTAGTTGTGAAACGGATCTAATTTTGTTGACTGATTGAGATTGCTCGTGAAAATGGAGATGTTGAATGAAAAGACATGGGAAAATCTTGAACGACGTCGTTGAGATTGATTGCAGGAGGTTTCAACATGTGTTCAGAATTAATAGTGCCCAAAGTTATGCTCTTTTATATCATTGTGATAGTGCTAGTGAAAAGAAACTTTAAAAAATAGCATTTATAATTTTCTAATTAGTGTGATTGATTTTTAAGAACAATTAT
>NW_019263788.1:12825-14091 GCF_002742605.1 Olea europaea var. sylvestris | reverse complement strand
AAGATAAATTCATAGACTTATCTTTTATGTATCCACAAATCCTAATCTGTACCCGTTTGGAACCAAACAGATCTAAGAACACTCGGTTCTTCATCAGTTACACCAAGTAAGAAACTAAAAATCAGAAAGAAGAAAAAGAAGAATCTCAAATGAGAACTGTTGCAGTTTCTCTCAGAAATCACACCCACAATTAACTCCAATATAGCCATATGAAGTGTTTAATAAACCCATAAAAGAATCCAAAAGCCTATCCGACAGTTTCAGCAAGTCCACTTGTCAAAATCTCATGCAAACCCTCACATAAAGAAGTGGTAGCACACGTCACACATGCAGAGCACATCATAACATCACCACGCTCTTAAACATTATATAAAGAGGTATAAGCAGGAAGTCTTTCATTCACATTTGACTAAAGCTGCCTTTTATCTCTCTCTCAATTATGGAGTTCTCTGTGAAGTCATTTGCAGTGGTGTCCTTTCTGCTGTTGGTTTCCCTGTCCACTGGTTTGAAATTTATTCAACTCCATAGCTTTTCAACTACCTTTCATTAGCCACGCACGCACGTTAATTTACCAAATAAGAAATAACCCTAATAACTTTGATTTCATAGCAAAGCATTCGCATTTTCTACATTGGAGCGTATCATACATGTATATATTGAACTGTGCTTGTGTAGTAAAATAGTGTATCTTTTACTATTTTTTCTTGTATTAAGCTGATATGAGTTGTCCCCTTGTGGATATTCTAGGATGTGACCCGCAACTTTGTAAACAATACTGCTCTAATCAGGGTTTGCCAACATGCTGCGAAGGTCCGGGTTTCCCGTGTCTTTGCCAAGCAATTTGCCCACGTAATCGTATTAAGAGTGGTCCTCCTGTGGTGAATGCAATGGGATGTGACCCGCAAATTTGCCAAGCATACTGCGAAAGTCAGGGTTTGCCATGGTGCTGCGCAGGAGTATTTGGCCCGTGTCTTTGCCAAGAAATTTGCCCACGTATGTAAACATAAACTTAATGATATGTTGCCTTACAGATTGAACCTGGCTTCCTTATGTTTGCACTAAAATTTCGCCTCATTGATTGCAGTTGCAGACTCTGATCCAAAAAAAATTACTGAGGAGGCAAAGGCTGGTGAAACAGACAAAGAACCTTTCATCAAGGAGATGGTAATCGCTTGATGCTTTTGTGCAAATGCAGAAGAATAAATTACTTATCTACCTATGAAGCCGGTTGAGTCAATAAATATGTAGATCTCTATTTGGAGATCT
>NW_019263788.1:0-4738 GCF_002742605.1 Olea europaea var. sylvestris | reverse complement strand
AATATTGTATAGATAAAATAGGTAAGTTAGGGTTCGAGTTTAGATCAAAGAAGAAAGAGCCACCGGATTTACTCTAGCATATCGCCCATAAGATGCTCGAACGAAAAAAGTAAAAACCTTATCGCTCGTCTGTCACCTAGAATTCGCTCGAGCAACACACTTGTCGCTCGCCTATCGCTAGCCTCGTACTTGAGTGATGGTGCTATGTACAAAACCCTAGTTCTCATTTTCCAAGAGGTTTAACTGACCCATACTACCTAAATTACCTCCTACTATAAATATCCAAGCTGTAATATAAATTTTAGTGCAATTGTTCATTGTATTCCTTCTCCATAACATCATTTATATATTCAAGAACACATTCAAGCATTTGATTCTTGAATACATATGACCACATATTTGGAAAAAACATAAACTTCATATGATCTAAAACATCCACTTCCTGTATGCATACAAGAAGGTACTCTCTGAAGAACATTCAGAGTCTGCTGAAAATTGAGAGAAGTTAGACCAGAAGCACTTGACTAATACAAGAACAAGTTGTTTTTGGTGATCCACAAGAGACAGATAACTTCAAAAGATCAGGAACATATGTATTGAAACACATTCCAGGGGGTCTTGAAGATTGTTGAAATTAGATCAGTGAGTCTAGTGGATTTTCTAGGTTAGATCGTATTGTAAGTTCATTATTGTCTATAGTAGAGGTTACTGGCTTGTTTCTTGAGTTTTTACCTAGTTAGATTTCTCTGTCAACAATTTTTGAGTTATTTATTACTTTATTAATATTTGTAATAATTCAACATAAGATAACTTGACTTGTTTGATTAATTATTTAGAACAATTAAAAAGTGGGTTGTTGCTGTTAATTGATAATTTTAATTTCGCAAAATTTACCAGTTCACCCCCTCTAGGTGATTTCAGGATCGAACTAGCAATTTTCAAATGGTATCGAAGCCTAAAATTGATCATTGACCCTATTAGTATAAATGAATGAGTCATTGTCCATTCCTCCTTATTTTCGATGGTAGTAATTATGCATATTGAAAAGTTAGAATGAGAGTTGTCCTTAAGTCTATGGATGAGCTTGTTTGGTTAGGCATGGTAAATAGTTGGACTGCCCTTCTAGTACTGTCGATGGTATTATTACCCCCACTCATATAGCTAATTGGTTGAAATTTAATTTAGATGAGTGCTATTGGAATAGTAAAGCCCTACATGCCTTATTTATGGCAGTATCCTTGGAAGAATTTTGGTAAATATCCATTAGTGAGGTCACTAAAGAGGTTTGGGATATTTTACAAATCACACATGAAGGAATTCGGGCAATTAAGAGCTTTAAGTTACGGATGCTGACCGTTAGGTTTAAAGAGATTATGATGAAGGATGATGGGACCTTCGATAATTTTTATGCAAGCTTGAATGACAATGTTAACTCTAGCTTCAACCTAGGTGAGAGAATACTTGAGCCTAAGATTATTAAAAAAAAATTCCTTAAATCCTTACCTGAGATATTTAGGCCTAAGATCACGGTTATAGATGAGAGTACAAACTTAGATGCTATTAAGGCTGAAGAGTTGGTTGGATCTTTCCAAACTTATGAGCTAACATTAGCTAAACCTACAAAAGATAAGCCTTGGCCTTGAGTGACTAATGATGAGGAGATAGCATATTTTGCTAAGAAATTTAGGAAATTGTGTAGAAATAAGAAGAAGCCTCAAGAAAGACATAGAGATGCTCCTAATGAATCTAGAAAAAGATCTTAATCTGTGAGATGTCATAAATGTCATGGTTTTGACCATTATCGGAGTGAGTACCCTAGCAATAGAAGTAATAAGGATAAGGTTATGAATGTTACTCTTATGGATGACGAGTCTAACTCGAATAATTAAAGTAAGAAGTCTACTAAGGATGAGAATGGAAACTATATGAACTTCACTGCTAGGATTATGAATGAATCTAATAAGAAGAGTGAAAAGGTTGAGAATATAGATAGTCGTGAGCAATCTGAGGAGGATTCTGAATATAAGAAAGACATACATGATGCCTATATAAATTATATGATGAGAGCCTTAAGATGTCGACTACTAATAAAGTCTTGTGTACAAACGTCAAAGATCTTGAGTTAGACAAAGAAAAACTAATAGCAGACCTTCAGGAATCTACCTTATCCCTGATTAAGTTGAATTCTGTGAATAAATCCTTAGATACTCAAGTTAGGAATCTTATGGGTGATCTTGAGAAGTCCTTTGGGAGACTTGGTAAGTTGAGCGTTGTTAATGAGTCTTTAGAAAATAAGGTTAAGACACTTACGAGGGATCTTGAGGATTCTAAAACCCAATTCCTTACATTCTCTAGTGGTTTAGTAAAGTAAGACAGCATCTTAGAGATGGACAAGCCTACTAGCAATAATGGTGGTCTAAGATATAAGGAAAAAGATCACAATGTTACTAGCACTTTGAAAATCATTTTTGTCCCTACTACTGACTAACCTAAGTATATTCCTAATCTTGAACCTAAGAATAAGAGAATTGAGAACAGAGGCCTACTAGATAGCGTAAGACTTATAAACCTAAGAATAGAAATTAGAGACCATATAATCTCGATCCTAGGTTTATCTGATATGATCCAGGACTCGAGCCCGACGAAAGCAAGTGCGAGATGAGATCCGTTGATAGTCGATGGCAGACCAATGATGCGATAAAGGGCAAAGCAAGTGAAACAAGCGATGGGATTGCTCGTTCAAGAAACCATTAATAGAACCAAGTTCGGGACTCAAAATGGAGCAACTTTCATGTTCGGGTCAAAGGACGAATCAACTTGTATCAATTTGTAATCAAGCGACGAAACCGGAAGCTGAAAATAAGCCTGTGTAAAACACCATGCGATCGCACGATGGCATACCGAAAATCAATATGACATTTCTTGTTGAACCATGCGACCACACAAGCCAAAAATTTGGCGAATTTTTCAATTTTGGCCGATTTTCCTGTTTTGATAGAATTCTTATGAAATCAAATTATTACCATAATTTGATGGGTTTTGGAAATTTTTACTCATTAGTATAAATAGGATAATACTTTTCATTGTAAGGACTTTTGACTTTTGCTTGAATAATATTATAGAGAGAGAATTTGTTCTTTCAATTTCTTGTTCTTCTTGAACAATCTTGGAACTTATCAAGATTCAATTTCTTGTGGCATTCTAAACAATCGGATTGTGGGTTCTTTTAATTATAATCAAGGGATTTTATGTTCTTCGCTAATCTAGGGTTTCTTGGTTCAATTCTTGGGGTCCAAGATCCAAAATCGGGTTAGTATTGGCGTTTTTAAGTTCCGCATCAATCTCGTTGTGGGTTTTGTAGTTTCCATTGCTACGGGGTTCGCATCAATGGGTATCAGAACTTTGGTTCCAATTTAATCAGGTTATATCATTTGTTTTCTAATTTTTTTCAATTCCTTGTGTTCTTGTGTCCAGAAGGTTTTTTTGATCCTTTGATCCAAAAGTTTCATCAAAAATTTTTAAATTCCATTTCTGGGCTCAATTTTCATTTTCTTTGTTGGTTTTGTTATTGATTTTCGGATCAGAAAAAAAATTACTGTTCATCCGTACAGTAAAAAAAATTGTTAAATATTATTGATCTGTCAAATACCAACTTTTATTATTCAATATCGTTTCTAAATTACTTGGACACATTGAATCATTCCATTCCTTCAATTCAAGTCAAGTTTTAAAAGTTTTCCTTGAGTCCTTTGTTACAATTATTGAGTCACATCCGATTTGGAGAATTCTACACGAATTGGTTGGTTGATTGAGTTCATTGATTGTTTCTAGAAGCAATTGTTGAAAGAACTGAGTGGTAAAAGGCAGAGAGGTGAGTTTAATAGAGGGTAAAAGCCCTTGTGTGTTTTCGAGTGACTTTTGGTGAGGCAGTAAAATAAAATTTTTAGTGTTAGGATATCAGAAAGGGTAGAATCAAACTCAAGTCGACAAGGCAATAATAACAATGTATCGGAGGATTTGGTGCAGAGGTTTGAGAGGACGTTTGGAGATGTGAGAGATAGGTTGGAGAAGCAGGAGGTTTGGATGAATAGATTAGATACATCAGTGGCTAATCTTAGTCGGGGGCAACGAGTGGATGTATTCAATGCCAGAGGACAGAATAGATAGGAGCCTAGGAGGGAAAGGCAAGAGGAGTATGGATATGGGAGTGACATGGGCGAAGATGAATTTCACGGTGTTGAGATGGAAAAGATGAGGAATAGAGGCGATAGGTTCGACAGACAAGGTCGGAATGATCGCGGGGAGGAGTTGGATGGAAACTTGGAAAATATAAAAATGACAGTTCCTTCATTCAAAGGAAGGAGTGATCCCGAGGCATACCTGGAGTGGGAAAGGAAGGTTGAAATGATCTTTGAGTGTTATAACTACTCGGAGGAGAAAAAGGTGAAGTTAACAGTTTTGGAGTTCAGTGACTATGCAATTTCATGGTGGGATCAAGTGATTATTTCACAATGTAGGAGTGGGGGAAGACCAATCAACACTTGGGAGGAATTGAAGTCATTGATGAGAAAGAGGTTTGTTCCTAGCCACTATTACTGAGAGATCCATCAAAAACTGCAAGGTCTATATCAAGGGTCGAAAAGTATAAAGGACTATCATAAGGAGATGGAAATACCCATGATTAGGGCCAATGTGGTGGAGGATCGGGAGGCTACCATGGCACGATTCTTGAATGGGT
>NW_019263787.1:29344-31328 GCF_002742605.1 Olea europaea var. sylvestris | reverse complement strand
GTAGTAATTGAGGTGCTCAAATTCTACCGTTCCTCCGTTGTATCCTGGGTAGGGTTGGCAACAGCTTAGTTCGGAGTCGGTTCGGTTAAAACCATCACCAAACCACTAACTTTTTAACCATACCATAATCGCACCATAACCACATAAGTCGGTTCGGTTCTTATCTCGATTAGGCTCGGTTCAAATGGTTAATAACCATGAACATGGACAAATCCAGGATTTCAACCCAACTAGGGCAATCGTTCATCGTTAACCGTCAACAGTCAACGTCTGTTTAGCGATGTCATTTATTAATATCAAATTAAATAATATTAAAAATTATTCTATCTATAGGTAAATACACTAAAACATAAAATCAGTACAATACAATCCGAAATAATATAAAATAAATGATACATGAGACTTCTTTGGGTTATCAATGTTTAATAAATCGTTTGCTCGACTAGAAGTAGTTATGGGATTAAATACACCATTACAAGAACTAGGTTGGGACATCGGTTGAAAAAATAATTCCGTAATTTGTATTAGAATTAAAATTAATTTTAGAATATAATGAAAATTTCAATTTTCAATTCCCAACACCAATTTATCACAAATTATAAATTCCCCAATTTCGCATTTTCAATTTTCACAAATCACATTTCACAATACTCAAATTAATTTTTAATATCATAATTCACAGTTGATATATTCTCAAATTCTCATATAGCACATAAAAAAAAAAAAATAAGCAAAATACTAAGTCAATTTAGTTAATAATATCCCAACTGAAAATACAAACAATATCCCAATTTTCAAATACAAAATTCAAATTTAACAAAAAATATTATCAACGAAACAATACTAAACAATATCCTTATCCCTTGATCCTTATGCATCGAATTTATTTCCTACTTAATAACTCAAAAACTCCAACCTCAATTCATATTCAATCTTCATTCATAGAAAGAATAATGGAAAGCCCAATTGTCAAATTATTATTTTTTTTAACGGGTACTTATAAAAAATTGAGGGTAATCTGTTCGGGACGGGTCGACGGCGTAAATACCATACCCACCCTGCCTTGAATCGAGTAATTATAATCAAATACCATATCTACCTCCATTGCACTATGGGTTCGATTTTGGTTTTGGTTAACAGCGAATTTTGGTTTTGACGGTTCGAATTGCCATACCTAATCTTGGGAGACAAACATCCGAATCAAACTTCAAGCACCTACGGTGAGAAAGCGAATCTGTTTTACGGAAACTATGTTCACCTAGGCATTGATTCAAATTTTTTCTTGCTTTTACCTAATTAGTTTCATTCGTTCAGTTTATTGGAATCTAATCTGCTATATTTTAAGTAGTATCCAAGTTCACTACATATACGGTATATGTAAAACCAGTATATGCAAATTCGGTATCTAAGTTCATTGCGTAAACGGTAAGCTGCATATATGGTAAGTTACATATACGGTAAGTTGCATATACGGTATTTGTGAATTCGGTAAGTTACAAATCCAGCATATGTCCATTCAGTATTTGTTAATTCGGTATTCATTCACTAATATTTAGTTCAACAAACTTAAAACAGATTAATATTTGTTGTTCAAAACTAATAATAATTTTGTCTTTTAGAAATGGATGTGTTCCAAATTGTTGCTGCTAGAAATCAGCCCGTGAGCTCTACTATGGCTCAGACTATGGCTAAATTTTCAAGCTATTTATGAGTCAATATGTGGCTCTAAAACTCTAAGTGTGAGGGCAATATTCAAGCAATCAGCACACTTAATGCATGGAAACACTCAGATTTTCTATGTCGAAACTATATTATGAAGAGTTTAGCAAATTCACTATACAACATGTTTAGTACTTTGAAAATTGCTAAGGAGTGGCTCATGGGCAGGCTCGCGGTAGATAAGCCACATGGCTCATCATGAAACAATGACCGAAAAGTGACTGTTTCGATCACTGAAGTTGCAAAATAGTCGTTTGGTCCACTT
>NW_019263787.1:17237-22308 GCF_002742605.1 Olea europaea var. sylvestris | reverse complement strand
TGGAAGTGTCCACATCACAGGATCAGCAAAGGACTCTAGGTCCAATAGTTCTACATAGGATTACTTCCAACTTTCAAACGCATGTTTGACTCCTCATCTAACGGGTCACTGACCACAAAAACTATTGACGAGGCACTGAAGCTATTTGAGAAAATAGCTACTACATCAGCTATGTGGACATCAGAACAAGCAGTTCAGAAGAAGACGCCGGAAGTCTATGAAATGGATGCCTATTCAGCCATATTTGTGAAAATTGACTTACTATTTCACAAGGTGGAAATCATGTCACCATCAGCACACGCAGCACAGACTAAGAAGATCAGTTGTGAGGAATGTGGAGTTCAACATACAACAGTAAAGTGCCCAATCTTAGCACAAGGAATGAAATAGGCAGATTTTGCTCAACGGGGACAACGCCAACAGAACAATTCATTTGGAGAAAGATATAATCCGAGTTGGAAAAACACCCTAACTTCTCTTGGAGCAACCAAAATCATAATAGGCCACAAGGTCAGTTCCAGCAGCAAGAGAAAAAGCCTCAACTAGAAGAGATATTTGAAAAGTTCATGGAAAAAATCAATCAATACATGGAACCCAACAATCAGCTCATGAGGAAAATTGAAACCACTCTTCAAGATCAAAATGCCGCCATAAAAAATCTAGAGACTCAAATGGGATAGATGTCAATTGTTTTGATTGGCAAAGCACTATATAGTTAGCCAAACAACATAAAAATCAACCCAAAGAAGCATCCGAAGGCAATTATAATTTGAAGTGGGGTGCAACTACCTGAACACACGTCAAAAAGCCAGTTGTAAATAAAAAGTCATCATCTCCAATAGAAGAAGTGACTGTAGAGCAGGATAAATAGATCAAAGGCTCAGCTCGAGGCTAGTTTCATCGAGCCCCATCTAGGGGTGTCGACCTGAGTCTGAGCTAGCCAGTGTGGCTAAAAAAAAGGTGCATAAGGCAGCTGGCTACCTTTAAACACTAGCTGCCTTTTAAAGGAAAAAAATAACAGGGAAAAAAATCAAGTCAGCTCGGCTAAGCTATTTCGACTCGGTAAGGGCCGAGCCTCGATTTTGCTCAGCTCAGCTCGAGTCAAGCCCGAGCCTAGATTTTTGGACCTTGAGCCGTTTCGGCTCGGCTAGTTAACATCCCTAGTTGGAAACAACCATTGTATCCACTCTGTTTATTTATTTCGCATTAGTATATGAATTATTCAATTTTTACTTGGTAGTTGTAGGTCATCATTCATCCATATAGGTTACATGAAGTCAAAGCATGGTCTACACAAGTCCCAATGCATTGAACACGAGTCATGAATGTTGAAAGCATATTTTGGTGGTCGGGTGTGACTTTCACACATCCAAGGCACAATTAGGGATTTTCTAAGATTTTTGGGGTCAATGTTTGATTTCAATCATAAAATTGATTTTGAAACTAAATTCATGGTTCACACGCATCCCATACGGTTTAAATCATGTTTTGGCAAATTCGGGAGCGGAGTAAGGCCTGGCCAAGTCTTAATTCAAAAATCAATTTTCTAGGACTTTTTGGAAAAATTCAAGTGTGTTTTACACATGTTTCCACACACTTTAAAATGTGGGAAGTTCTTAAAAAAATTGCACTGCGTGTGATCTATATGATCGCACAGACCATAATGCAGTGTGGTCAAAAGTCATGGTTCAAGGCCTAAATTGGCCCTAACCAACTACTATATGCGATCGCATGCCATTGCTCTATGCGGTCGCATAGAGTAGAATTGTTTTTAAAAACCCAAACACATGACACTTACACGCACAAGCCTCACACTCTCTTTCCATTCAAAACACACGCACCCACACAACACAAGCACGGCACACACATCACCCAAAATCGAGGCACACAATCAGGTTTCGACTCTTCAAGCATCCATCTTCATAGGCTTGACATTACTTGCTTTCATTTGCATTCCTCCATCAACATTACAAGGTAAGTCTTCTCAATCCTGATTTATCAAGTTCGAAATTTAGGAATTTTTGAATTTTCTTTGGTGATTGATGGAATATGGATGTTGTATGTGTGGCGTATTGATCTGATAGTGCATTGTGAAACATGGGTTGACACTATACATATGCATACTCAAAGTTAGAAAAGTCACATTATGTACTCAAAGTGTTTGGTATAATGCCTAAGTAAAGAGTTTGATGCATTTTGTGAATTTTGCATTTGATGTGTGTGATATTTTACTTGAATTGTGTGTTGTAACAAAATCTCATGGCAATTGATATAGAATTCACCAAACACCCTAATTGAACACAAGTGGGCAAAACAATGACTATCTCACGTCACGTATTTTGTCCATCCATTTACCGACCCAAACGAAGTCCAATTGACCTGAAATTTGAGTGTGTGCTAGAGTAATATACAAACCTTCATATGCAGGGAGAACGCTGGGGAAAATTTCAACTTTTCTCGACAGTACCAGGGGTGAAGGTCCTAGGTTAGTTATGGATCCAATTAAACAAAGTGCATGTTTTGAGCTAAATTTTGTTGGTAATTCACATTTTCGTGATACTAACATCATTTTGGGACATGTTTCGTGAATTTTGCGCACCAACACTGTACACATACACCTTGAAGTGGGTTTAGGATTTATGCCATACAAATGTTCTTTCATGCTCTTCTCGTTATCTAGTCTCACTTTGTGGTCTAATATGAATATCAAAAGGGAAAGAAAAAGTTGGCTCATTCTCGGGCACCACCCATATTAGGGAGCCTAAAGAGGGTGTACATAGATTTCTAACTCCAGACACTACAGCCCAGTACTCGAACATAATAAACCATTGGACGTTACTTCCAGAGAGGCCAGTTAAGTTAGATGACTTCTTCAGGTTTGAGCTAGTTACTTTGGTCTAAAGTTGTGGATGGGGGAAAGTAGTAGAGCGACCATACCCAATCTATGAAAGCTTAGTTAGGGAGTTTTATGCAAATTTCAACAAAGAAATAGACACTCCTAGGTTCCAACATTTGCATCAGACATGGGTGAGAGGAAAATGAATTATGTTCTCACCTAAGGTTATCCATGAATGCTATCAGCTGAGCTAGAACAACATGGTCCCCATCTTGGGTAATTTCAATTGGCATGAGGTGGCCGAGGTATTATATTAGGGCTTGAAAATGCATGGCCCCTACAAATTGCTGAATGACACCAGATTGAGCTCATCCCATCTATAGCCATTCTATGGCTATTCATGTGCTATAATATCGATCCCACCATACACAGGATGAAAGATGAAATAGGCCCATATACCACCTGTTGATGTTTACACAGACTATTGAGGTAGATGTTTGCTACTATGACCGGGTCTAGCCGAGATATTCAGAGCCTTCAACAAGCATTTGGGGCTATGAGTACTGATATCTAGCAGGTGTAGAAGACATGCGCATCACACGAAACTTCACATCAAATGCAAGCAGAGAATCCCTAGCAGTGAGAAGAGAAGTGGACACCATGAATGGACGATTGGGTATGTATGGTATCTAGTTGAGAGTAAATGAGACAAGGGATCGTTTAAGTAGTTTCGAGACCAGGGTTTGAGATATCCAGGTAGAGCAAGCCCAGCAATCTGAGTTGATGAAGCAGATCCTGAGTTGACTACCTCCACCACCAGGAGATGGCACTGTGGGTTCCAGCTTTCCACCACCACCTTGATACTAATCAGGGAAGTATCGAGTAACCACTTTTGTACTTACATTTTGATATTGTCCTTAAATTATACCTTTCAAAATCTTCTACTTATTTTCACATTGAGGACAATGTATTGTATAAGTTTAGGGGGAGATGGCATAATTTGACATCTATTTTTTCATCACATTGTATATATTCATCAATAACTGTGTTTAATTGCTGCATTGCGTGCTTGTCAAGTGTTTAAAAAAATAAAATCAATTTGCATGTTTTATTTATTTTTTAATTTTTTTGTGCTTGTGTGGGCTTGATAGCCTTGTCGACTATGATGTGAACATTGGAATAAGTATATGTTAGGAACTGTGGATATGGCACATAATTTGATTCACTTGTACTTGTTGTTGTGAGACTTGACATTCTTTGTGCAAGCACTCATGGTTTATATGTTAGATTAGTGATTGAGATCAGGAACAAGGCAGGAGGAAACCAAAAATCCTCTCGGTTTCGTATATGAAATTCTACTATGTGGATTGCCTAGACAAATAAGATGAAAATTAAGTGAAAATCTTAAGGTTGGGGTTAGATTTGAAAACTGAATGTCTAGAAAAACAAAGAGGGGTATAAAACTAATGTGTGTAAAAATAACACTTCTCTCACAGCCTTTATGACTCGGGCAAGTAAGCATGTAAGGGTATTTTGAAACCTGATGTCCTCAAGTTGACTAGTTTGGGAATCACAGGCCCAAAGCTCACTACCGAGGTCATATAGAAAGCAAGAAGTGGTGAAGTTAATAAAAAGTCATTTTATCGAGCTTTTATAACTAGAATGAATAAGTTTACAAGGATTTAAAACCCGGTACCCTAAAAGCCAACTCGTTTGAGAGATATTGGCCTAAAACTCACTACAAGGGTTATATATAAAGCAAATGAGAAGATGGCCAAAAAAATCAGAAAATAAGTTAATAAAAGCCACAATAATGTGAAGAAAGCCCTTGGATATTTGGTTGATAACACTATACCTTTGATGCAAGGTAAGTAGCTTAGTTTAGTATTAAAGGTTGAAGCTATGAAAATATAAAAGAGCCTCTACTTGTTGACATGTGAACTTGTAATAGTGAGACATATCCAAGTTAAGAGAGGGAAATGACTGTAGTTACCCAAACTCCAAACTTTAGAATACACCTCCGGAATAAGTGACTCAAAAGAATAAGTTTGGGGGTGTGCATTTCTCGAATAAGGAAATGATATATTTGACCACCATGAGTTGGGAATAACTCAATCATTAGCTTGATATGTTGACACTAGTTCACACACATGTGTTGAGTTTTGCATCTTACAGGTAAATGTTGATTTTATTCTTGAACTATTGAGATTGTTTCTTACTTTAATTACTGAATTT
>NW_019263787.1:0-913 GCF_002742605.1 Olea europaea var. sylvestris | reverse complement strand
CGATATTATTCCGTTAATATTAGTGACTCCAAGCATGTACGCTGTGAGAGACAATCTTTGGTTGAAAAGTGAATTTGATGCATGAGAGATCACCTCGATGTTATCTTCATTTAGATTACTCGCAACCACTTTAATCTCATAATTTATCTGTATTCAACAGGTAAGTGAGGAGGTCGAACGCGCTTTGGCAAAGTTGGGTCCTGCGCAACTTGAAGGAAGGTTTAGATACTTTTCATTCTTAAGATATCTGTGTTTGAATAGTTATTTATGATATTGTTGACATTTACCATAATATTAAAACCAAACCAGCTGGTTCGACTGGAAAATCAGCAACTCAGACTGTTTACCAGTTGGGTTATTCTTGGGGTACATAGGGGGGCACATAAGGGCAGGCATCCCTATTCATTTTGGACATTCTTATGTAATGGGTTATGTACCCCAAGAATAATTCTTACCAGTCTGGTCTCCCATAAGTGACCAGAATGCAATTGAACCAGTCAAAATCAGGATAAGCTGGCTGTTTCATCGAAAACCTGATTGACCTCTTTGATTGATTTTTAAAATTACTTTGGAATGTGAAGATCAGGTATTGATCCCATGACCTTTACCTTGAATGACAGAGAAGCTGCAGGACAAACAACTTCTTATTACTTAGATGTGCCTTTACTATCTTTCTATCTAAACCAAAAGTAGATAATTAATTTTATCGTTATCATTTAATCAGTTACAGATCCTTTTTGATGTGTGTATAAAAAGATTACATTATAGTACATGTTATATATAAAATAAATAAAGTACAAAATTGGACGAAAATATTTTACTAGCCTTTTAATTATCAAATAACTACTTTTTTAATTTGTTAATGTATATTGAGAAATAAATTTATTTCCTTAATACTAGATTACTAAAAATT
>NW_019263786.1:12335-14098 GCF_002742605.1 Olea europaea var. sylvestris | reverse complement strand
TTATTATTATTATTATTATTATTATTATTATTATTATTATTATTATTATTATTATTATTATTATTACACTACTGTGAGTATGTCCACTCATTTATTAGTGTCATACCACTGGCACTAGAGACTACACTATTTTAACCTATTATCATTTTTCTTCATTCAAACAATTTTGTCTTATGTATATTGTTGTTGTTGTAGTCCACTTATTTATAAATAGTGGCACAATAAAACAAAACGAAATGAAACACGAGAAAAAGAAACTAAATACAGCTGTATAATGCCTGAAAAATAAATTAAACATGATTTTTAAAATTTGTTTTAAGTGTGTAATATTGTGTTTTCGTTTCTCGATATGATTCCCTAACGTTTGAGCATAGAGGAATATTATTTGGATTAAGTGGGTCTAAGTCTATATGGCGTTGATATGCACTATATTCAATTGTTTAAAATAGAGAGGCTACAATTTTGAACAAATTGAATACAATGAATTTCAGTGCCACATAAATTAGTATTTAGCACTACTAGGGTTCGATAGTATTATCCTTGAGTACAAATACTAAGTTATTATTGTGATGTCTATATTTGGTAACATGAAATTTAATTGATTTGTCCTGTGTTTTTTAACCTCTTCACTGGAAGGTTGTGTTCATTACCTGGTTGTCACGATATTATTGTGTGCTTCTATTATGAAATCTTGTTCTTGTTCAGGGATAAATTTAACATTGAATAAATATGAAATAAATGACCAATGGGCTACACCTTAACAAAGGTAGATTATGCTAATGACTGGTTCGTGTGTAGACAGGGCTGAATGCCCTTGCCAGCGATAAAGCTGGCAATTCCCTTTGTTGGTCATTTATTTCATATTTATTCAATGTGATATTTATTCTTGGAAATTTCCTACACGATAGTGGTTCATTTTAGCGCACATATCTTTAAATTAACCTACTTATTTGACTCTTAGGGTCTGTTTGATTGAAAATGTGAAAAATACTAATCAATTCCATATAAGTTGGAAAAGAAAAACCTATCAAAATCATAGGAATTTGATTTCCTCTCAATTGGCCAATAACGTGCTTTAAGTATTTGTATCTTGAAATTTGAACTCTATTTCCACTTTCATATCAAATCACCAAAATGGAAAACGAATTTTTCGAATGTGACATTTTTCATGGAATTTAATGCTATCAAACGAACCCTTAGTTATATCAAATTGGTCATTTAAACATAAGGGACGCCGATGCTACATTAAGACTTGAAATTTCATCTTAAAAAAGTTAATCTTGTTAGGATAATTAGCCCAAATCCTATTTTTCGGTCATTTATTTTGTATTTATTTGATAGATAATAGCTCATGTGAACAGATAAATTTTGTAATCCTTGTGTTAGTATAAACTTATTCAGAACGAATTGCTCGTGTGAACTTAATAGGATATGATGTTATATAAAACTTGAAGTTCTATTTAAAAAAAATAAAAAATCAACCTTGTTAAAAGGAGTAACTCAAAATCTATTATAAGCTAGAGTGAAAGAGAAGAAATTAGAGAAGTCGATAGAATAGTGTGTTTATTAAGTACAAAAGGCTCATATTTATAGCGAAGAATTAGAATTACAAGGGATACAATGATCATAATGACTAGAACTACAGGAGTATAAAAGTCATTCATAAATATTACTCTATTTATAATATTTCTCCCTTGAATGACTATTTACAGAATAACTATCTCATTAAAAAATTATTTGGCAAAAAATAAGATCGGACAAAA
>NW_019263786.1:0-4479 GCF_002742605.1 Olea europaea var. sylvestris | reverse complement strand
CAAATAGATTTTTAGGTCCAACATTCCCTCTTTTAGTTTTGAGTTCAAGTTTCTTACTCCGTAAAAAGTTTACTACTATGTCATGGGTAAGGAAATTTCTACCATATTTTATGGCAGCTTTGACTTCCTTATATGTTTCAAGGATAGCATTAAATAACAAAACATCCTTATAATCTTCAGAAACTTTATCACTTGCATTGGTAATATCTTGAACCAACTTATTAAAAGTGTATAGATTGTCCTCTAAATCGTTAAAGGGGTCAATCCTAAAGCTAAAAAATTTCTTTAACGGAAACAACTTATTAGGAAAAGACTTAACTAGATAGAGTTTCTCTAATTCATCCTACAATGTCATAGCATCATCATGCTTTCCTACTTTTTATCAAAACTTGATTAGATGAATGCAAGATAATGAAGGTATAAGTAAGTTCGTCAGCTTCATTCTTTTGATCGGTTGTCATGGTTTTAAGAAATTCTTGTGTTATTGCTTTGGAAACTTTTTGTTAAACTGAGACACCTCTCTTTTTTGTTGCCAAATGGGAAAATCCTCCTTTCCGTAAAAAACACCAAGTTCAAAAGTGGAATTTGTCATTTTTAATTAAGAAATGACATATTACTTCAAATAATTAAAAAAACAGACAACTAATCAACTTTTGAACACTATGGAATTAAAACCTTCACAAAAAAGAGATATTCTAAATCGTAAAAAATAGACAACAATAAGTATATACAGTTATTTTCAATTACCAAGAAATGTTTCAAAAGGATAACACAGCAATGGATATTACAGTGAAACACACCACAAAGAGCAAAGAATTAAAAAAGAACCAAGAATCTTGTACTATTAATCTTATCATTCCCCTTCTTCAAAAGAACTAGTCCTCGAATCTCTACCTACTTCAAACAAGGAAAGATTAAAAACAATTAAAGTAGCAGAAATGTTATGCTCACCTAAAAGATCTAATTTATAGGCATTGTCATAGATCTTTTCAACCACTTGAACGACCCATCTCTTCTCAGTTGCAACTTTGACTTCTTTTGAGCTGAAAAATGTTCCTTTCTTATGTGCAACCAAATCTAATCTCCTCGTTCAAATGTAAAGGACCTCCATCCTTTATTTGCTAGAGAAGCATAATGCTCATTTTTCTTCTCAATTTGGCACCATACCTCCTCAGGGAGGATCTTACCAACTCGATCTTCTTCTTTCCATCTAAGCTGTCTCTTTCATTAATAGGTAAAGAATTAAATCCAAAGTCTTAGTGGATTAAAATCACAAGCAATTTCAAATGGATTTTAAGAAGTAGGAGAATGCGTGGCTTAATTATATACAAATTCTATGAATGACAAGCAATCCTCCCAACTCTTTAAGTTCTTATTGACTATAGTGCGCAATAATTGTATCATAGTCCTATTAACAATCTCAGTTTGCCAATTCGTTTGTGGGTGACAAATAGTAGAGAATAATAGTTTAGTCCTTAACGTACTCCACTAATTCTCCCAAAAACGACTAAGGAATTTAACATTTTGATTCGATAAAATACTCCTAAGGCTCACTAGGAACGGGTATTGGCATAATCAAACCTTGAGGTAAAACCTTTAACTTAATCCCTTTTACAAGTGATGCATTTACTACAAATCCAATCAACATCAACTTTCATCTGAGGTAAATAGAATTGTTCATTTAACATATCCAAAGTCTTCTTAACCCTAAAGTGGCCCATTAAACCTCCACTATGTGCTTTATGTACTAACAATTCTTTCATTGAACGCCTAGGTACACATAACTTATTTTCCCGAAATAAATATCTATCATGCCTAAAGAATCTATCTATAGCACTTTTATCACATGATTCATTTCTATTAGAAAAGTACAGGTCGTTAGATACATGTCCTTAAAATATTCAAATCCTAGCAATTTGGCACATAAGGAAGTTAGTAATACATACCTTATTGACAATGCATTTGCTACCATATTTTTCTTACATTGTTTGTACCTAATTACATATGAGAATGTCTCGATAAAATTCATTCATCTTGCATAAACTCTTTTTTAGCTTACCTTGACCCTTCAAAAGTTTCAAGGACTCATGGTCTATGTAAATCACGAACTCCTTTGACCAGAGGTAGTGTTGCCATGTCTAAAGTTCAAACAAGTGTATTAACTCCTTGTCATCGTAGGATAGTTGAGAGCTGCCCCCACCTATTTTTTCACCAAAATAAGTTATTGGCTTTCGTTCCTGCATCAAGACATCTCCAATACATATTCCTGAGGTATCACATTCAATCTCAAGTTAGATAATAATAAAACTAGAGCAATACATAACCTATCGTTAATAGTATTAAAAGCATGTTTATGTTCAATGCCCCAATGAATCCTACACCTTTTTTCACAATCTCCGTAAGTAGTGTAGCAATTGTACTAAAGCCTTTAACAAAATGCCTATAAAAGCTAGCTAAGCCGTGAAAGCTTCTTGCCTCAATTATGTTCTTAGGTGTCGGCCACTCCTTGATAGCTTTGATTTTCTCCTCATCTACTTCAATTCATTTTGCACTAACAGCATAATCAAGAAAAACAATTTTATTCATGCAAAATAAAGTGAACATAAACATGTTCTTATTTTTAAGATCACAAGCACATATCTTAAATGTCCTATATGTTTATTTAAATCCATACTATATATCAAGATGTCATTG
Organism: Olea europaea var. sylvestris; assembly: GCF_002742605.1. Classification (NCBI taxonomy): domain Eukaryota; kingdom Viridiplantae; phylum Streptophyta; class Magnoliopsida; order Lamiales; family Oleaceae; genus Olea; species Olea europaea. The sequence goes on along the minus strand of NW_019263786.1, from coordinate 1,785 downwards.
AAGTAAACTACTAGGAATTTACCTATAAATGTGTGCAAGACATGGCTCATTAATCTCATAAATGTGCTAGGTGCATTATTAAGTCTAAATAGAGTAACTAACCCCTCATATAAACCATACATAGTTTTGAAAGAAATTTTTCACTCATCTCCTTCCCTCATTCTAATTTGATGATATCTACTTTTAAGATCTATTTTACTAAACATGTACAATTCATGTAATTCATGTAACATATATCTAGCCTAGGTATATGATGACGATATTTTACTATTATGTTGTTGATTACCTGATAGTTTACACACATTCTCCAAAATTCATCTTTTTTCGGCACAAGCAACACTAGCACAGTATATGGACTCATGTATTCCCTCACATACTCTTTACTCATCAATTCTTCCCCTTGCCTTGGAATTTCCTTGGTTCCCTTATGATTACTCCGATATGCTGGCTTGTTTGGAATGACAGCTTCAGGTATGAAGTCAATTTAATGCTCATTGCCATGAATGGGTGGTCACAATGTAGAGGGGTGTTTTAGATTTCTTAAAATTGAGGAGTGAAAAACCAATAAATTCTCAATTCTCAATTACTATCATCTTCAACTTACTCCCTTTTATAAAGAAATTTACTTTTACTTTCAACTTACTCCCTTTTATAAAGAAATTTACTTTTATTTTTCTCTCATCTCATAAGACTCTTTTTCTTTACCTCTTGTGCCTCTGCTATTTTTCTCACAATTAGCTATCTCACTTTTTTTTCTCTCTCTTACTTTCCTGTTGTAAATGATCAATCTGGCTTTCTTTTTCTCTCAATCTTTTTTTTTTCCTTCACTTTTCAATATAATTTTATCTTCATACACTTGTGCCGATGTTAATAGCACAAGAGTAATAGATTTTCTATCTTTAGTAAAGCTGTACCTATTCTGTTGCCCATCATACATCACCTTCCTATTATATTGCCATGGTCTCATCAACAAAATATGCTCGACATGCATAGAAACTACATCGTACATCACTTTATCATGGTACCTCCCAATTAAGAAACTCACCAATACTCCTCCATTCACCTTAACTTCTCCACATTCATTCAACCATTGTAATTTATAAGGCTTAGGATGTTTTAGTATGGTTAATCCCAATTTCTAAGCTAGTGCTAGCCACATTGGTACAAACTATCCCCATAAATAGTTATACTACATACCTTGTTATTGACATGTCTTAGGGTAGAATTAAATTTTCAAAACAAAGGGACTTTTTTTTTAATTCCTATTTTTTTTTTTCATTTTTTAAGGTCCAATCGAAGAAATAACAGACCCTCATAGTGATATTAGATCTTTTATACCGATCTCATCTTTTCTACCATGTGGAAATGCTCTTTAATGGAACTTTAGTTGTAATTGGTCATGACCATGAAACTACCGATTTTGCTTGGTGGGCTGGGAATGCTCGACTCATTCATTTGTTCGATAAACTATTATGAGCTTATGTAGCCCATGCCGGATTAATCGTATTAAAGTAGCTGTACAAGAATTAAATGAAATTAAATGAGTGATTCGACAAATTTGGATTCATACGGATATCCACCTATGTAGTATTTCATTGAATGCGAGTCACAACATAAATGGAGTTTTATAAGCTCTTGTGCGCCTAACTAGCCTTGTCAATCTTTTCATTTTCCCTGAGGCAAGGAAGTAATAGAAATACATCCCTATCGAGATGAAATTTGTAACTGTTCTCCTCTTACCTAGTAGGCTAAGATTGACCTTCGAGAAAAGGATGATTTATTCGG
>NW_019263785.1:6570-14099 GCF_002742605.1 Olea europaea var. sylvestris | reverse complement strand
AAATTTTAGCCCATTCCGACACCGTCGCGAAAAATGACGAAATTGCCCCTGGCGCGATTTTTGATTCCGATAAACCTGTCAAAGTTGAGCCCATTCCTACACCGTCGCGAAAAATGACGATGTTGCCCCCATTGCGAAAAATGACGAAATTGCCCCCGACGCAATTTTTGTTTCCGATCAACCTATCAAATTTGAGTCCATTCCGACACCGTCGCGAAAAATGACGAAATTGCCACCGCGTGCGATTTTTGTTTCCGATCAACCGGTCAAATTTGAGACCATTCCTACACCGTCGCGAAAAATGACGAAATTGCTCCCAGAGCGATTTTTGTTTCCGATCAACCTGTCAAATTTGAGCCAATTCCGACACCGTCGCGAAAAATGACGAAATTGCCCCTGACGCAATTTTTGTTTCCGATCAACCTGCCGATTTTGAGCCCATTCCGACACCGTCGCGTAAACTAACGAAATTGTCCCCTGTGCGATTTTTATCTCCGATCAACCTGTCAAATTTGAGTCCATTCTAACACCGTCACGAAAAATGATGAAATTGCGCCTGGCTCGATTTTTGCTACCAGTCAACCAACAAAATTTCAGCCCATTCCGAGAACATCTCGAAAAATGACGAAATTGCCCCGACGTTATTTTTGTTTCCGATCAACCTGTCAAATTTGAGCCCATTCTGACACCGTCGCGAAAAATGACGAAATTGCACCCGGCACGGTTTTTCTTTAGGATCAACCTGTCAAATTTGAGCCCATTCCGACACGTTGCGAAAAATGATGAAATTACCCTCGGCGCGATTTTTGTTTTCGATAAACCGGTCAAATTTAAGCCCATTCCGACACCGTCTCCAAAAATGACGAAATTGACCCCGGCGCGATTTTTGTTTTCGATCAACCTGTCAAATTTGAGCCCGTTCCGACACCATCGCGAAAATGACGAAATTGCCACCGGAGCGATTTTTGTTTTCGATCTACCTGTCAAATTTATGCCCATTCCGACACGGTGGTTAAATATGACGAAATTGCCCCCGGTGCGATTTTTGTTTCCGATCAACCTGTCAAATTTGAGACCATTCCGACACCTTCGCGAAAAATGACGAAATCGCTGCAGGCGCGATTTTTGTTTCCGATCAACCTGTCAAATTTGAGCCCATTCCGACACCGTAGCGAAAAATGACGAAATTGCCGCCGACACGATTTTTGTTTTCGATCAACCTAACAAATTTGTGCCCATTCCAACACCGTAGCGAAAAATGACGAAAGTTCCCCCGGTGGGATTTTTGTTTCTGATCAACCTATCAAATTTGAGCCCATTCCGACACCGTCGTGAAAAATGACGAAATTGCCCCAGGTGCGGTTTTTGTTTCCGAACAACCTGTCAAATTTGAGCCCATTCCGACACCATCGCGAAAAATGACGTAATTGCCTTCGGCGTAATTTTTGTTTCCGATCAACCTGTCGAATTTGAACCCATTCCGACACCGTCTCAAAAAATGACGAAATTGCCTCCGGCGCGATTTTTGTTTCCGATCAACCTGTCAAATTTGAGCCAATTCCGACACCATTGCAAAAAATGACGAAATTGCCCCCGGCGCGATTTTTGTTTCCGATCAACCTGTTGAATTTGATCCCATTCCGACACCGTCTTGAAAAATGACGAAATTGCCGTCGGCGCGATTTTTGTTTTCGATCAACCTGTCAAATTTAAGCCCATTCCTACACCATCGCAAAAAATGATGAAATTGCACACGGCGCGATTTTTGTTTCCCATCAACCATTCAAACTTGAGCCCAATCCGACACCATCGCGAAAAATGTCGAAATTGCCTCTGGCGCGATTTTTGTTTCCGATCAACCTGTCAAAATTTAGCCCATTCGGACACCGTCTCAAAAAATGAAAAAATTACCCCTAGCGCAATTTTTGTTTCCAATCAACCTGTAAAATTGGAGCCCATTCCGACACCATCGCGAAAATTGACGAAATTTTCCTTGGCACGGTTTTTGTTACCGATCAACCTGTTTAATTTTTACCCATTCCCACACCGTCGCGAAAAATGACGAAATTGCCCACGGCGCGATTTTTATTTCCGATCAACCTGTCAAATTTGAGCCCATTCGGACAACGTAGCAAAAAATGACGAAATTTCCCCCGGCACGATTTTTGTTTCCGATCAACCTGTCAAAATTTACACCATTCTGACTTCGTCGCAAAAAATGACGATTTTGCCCCTGGCACGATTTTTGTTCCCGATTAGCCTGTCAAATTTGAGCCCATTCCGACACCGTCGCGAAAAATGACGAAATTGCTCCCGGCATCATTTTTGGTTCCGATGAACCTGTCAAAATTTAGCCCATTTGGACATCTTCGCGAAAAATGACGAAATTTCCCCAGGCACGGTTTTTGTTACCGATCAACATGTTAAATTTTTACCCATTCCCACACCATCGTGAAAAATGATGAAATTGCCCCCGGTGCTATTTTTATTTCCGATCAACCTATCAAATTTGAGCCCATTCCGACACCGTCGCGTAAAATGACGAAATTGTCCCCGGCCCGAGTTTTGTTTCCGATCAACCTGTCAAATTTGGGCCCATTCCGACACCGTGGCAAAAAATGACGAAATTGCCCCCCGGCACAATTTTTGTTTCCGAACAACCTATCAAATTTGGGCCCATTCCGACACCGTCGTGAGAAATGTCGAAATTGCCCCCGACGCGATTTTTGTTTCCGATCAACCTGTCGAATTTGAGCCCATTCCGACACCGTCACGAAAAAGTATGAAATTGCCCCCGGCGCGATTTTTGTTTCCGAACAACCTGTCGAATTTGAGCACATTCCGACGCCATCGCGAAAAATGAAGAAATTGCCGCCAGCGTGATTTTTGTTTCCGATCAACCTATCAAATTTGAGCCCATTCCGACACCTTCGCGCAAAATGACGAAATTGCCACCGGTGCGATTTTTGTTTTCGATCAACCTGTCAAATTTGAGCCCATTCCGACACCGTCACGAAAAATGACGAAATTGCCCCCGGCGCGATTTTTGTTTCCGATCAACCTACAAAATTTGAGCCCATTCCGACACGGTCGCGAAAAATGACGAAATTGCCCCCGGCGCGATTTTGTTTCCGATCAACCTGTCGGATTTGAGACCATTCCGACACCGTCGTGAAAAATGACGAAATTGCCTCCGGCGCGATTTTTGCTTCCAGTCAACCAACCAAATTTCAGCCCGTTCCAACACCGTCGCAAAAAATGACGAAATTACCCTTGGCGTGATTTTGTTTCCGATCAACCTGTCAAATTTGAGCCCATTTCGACACCGTCACGAAAAATGACGAAATTGTACCCGACGCGATTTTTCTTTCCGATCAACCTGTCAAATTTGAACCCATTCCGACACCGTCGCGAAAAATGAAGAAATTGCCCCCGGCGCGATTTTTGTTTTCGATCAGCCGGTCAAATTTGAGCCCATTTCGACACCGTCGCGAAAAATGACGAAATTGCCCCCGGCGCGATCTTTGTTTTCAATCAACCTGCCAAATTTGAGCCCATTCCGACACCATCGCGAAAAATGACGAAATTGCCCCCGGTGTGATTTTTTTTTCCGATCAACCAGTTAAAGTTGAGCCCATTCCTACACCGTCGCAAAAAACAACGAAATTGCCCCCGGCCCGATTTTTGTTTCCGATCAACCTATCAAATTTGAGCCCATTTCGACCACGTCGCGAAAAATGACGAAATTGCCCCCGACGCGATTTTTGTTTCCGATCAGCCTGTCGAAATTGAGCCCATTCCGACACCGTCGCAAAAAATAACGAAATTGCCGTCGACGCGATTTTTGTTTCCGATCAACCTGCCTAATTTGTGCCCATTCCGATACAGTCGCGAAAAATGACGAAATAGCCCCCGGCGCGATTTTTGTTTCCGGTCAACAAGTTACAGTTGAGCCCATTTCTACACCGTCGCGAAAAATGACGAAATTGCCCCCGACGCGATTTTTGTTTCCAATCAACCTATCAAATTTGAGCCCTTTCCGACACCGTCGCGAAAAATGACTAAATTGCCACCGCGCGCGATTTTTGTTTCCGATCAACCGGTCAAATTTGAGCCCATTCCTACACGATCGCGAAAAATGACGAAATTGCCCCCAGCGCGATTTTTGTTTTCGATCAACCTGTCAAATTTTAGCCCATTTCGACACCGTCGCGAAAAATGACGAAATTGCTCCCGGTGCGATTTTTGTTTCCGATCAACCTGTCAAATTTGAGCCAATTCCGACACCGTCGCGAAAAATGACGAAATTGCCCCCGACGCGATTTTGCTTCCAGTCAACCAACCAAATTTCAGCCCGTTCCAACACCGTCGCGAAAAATGTCGAAATTGCCCTTGGCGTGATTTTGTTTCCGATCAACCTGTCAAATTTGAGCCCATTTCGACACTATCGCAAAAAATGACGAAATTGCCCCAGACGCGATTTTTGTTTTCGATCAACCTGTCAAATTTGAGCCCATTTCGATACAGTCGTGAAAAATGACAAAATTGCCCCCGGCGGGATTTTTGTTTCCGGTCAACAAGTTACAGTTGAGCCCATTCCTACACCGTCGCGAAAAATGACGAAATTGCCCCCGACGCGATTTTTGTTTCCAATCAACCTATGAAATTTGAGCCCACTCCGACGCCGTCGTGAAAAATGACTAAATTGCCACCGCGCGCGATTTTTGTTTCCGATCAACCGGTCAAATTTGAGCCCATTCCTACACCGTCGCGAAAAATGACGAAATTCCCCCGACGCGATTTTTGTTTTCGATCAATCTGTCAAATTTGAGCCCATTTCGACACCGTCGCGAAAAATGACGAAATTGCTCCCGGTGCGATTTTTGTTTCCGATCAACCTGTCAAATTTGAGCCCATTCCTACACCGTCGCGAAAAATGATGAAATTGCCCCCGACGCGATTTTTGTTTCCGATCAACCTGCCGATTTAGAGGCCATTCCGACACCGTCGCGGAAAATGACGAAATTGTCCCCGGTGCGATTTTTATTTCCGATCAACCTGTCAAATTTGAGTCCATTCTAACACCGTTGCGAAAAATGATGAAATTGCCCCTGGCGCGATTTTTTTTTCCGATCAATCTGTCAAATTTGAGCCCATTCCTACATCGCCGCGAAAAATGACGAAATTGCCACCGGCGCGATTTTCGTTTCCGATCAACCGGTCAAATTTGAGCCCATTCCGACACCGTCGCGAAAAATGACGACATTGCTGTCGGCGCAATTTTCGTTTCCGATCAACCGGTCGAATTTGAGCCCATTCCGACACCGTCGCGGAAAATAACGAAACTGCCCCCGGCGCAATTTTTGTTTCCGAACAACCTGTCAAATTTGAGCCCATTACAACACCGTCGCGAAAAATGGCGAAATTGCCCCCGGCGTGATTTTTGTTTTCGATCACCCTGTCAAATTTATGCCCATTCCGACACCGTGGTGAAAAATGACAAAAGTTCCCCTGGTGCGATTTTTGTTTCCGATCAACCCGTCAAATTTATGCCCATTCCGACAACGTGGTGAAAAATGACGAAAGCTCCCCCGGTGGGATTTTTGTTTCCGATCAGCCTGCCGAAATTGAGCCCATTCCGACACCGTCTCGAAAAATAACGAAATTGCCGTCGGCGTGATTTTTGTTTCCGATCAACCTGCCTAATTTGTGCCCATTCCGACACATCGCCAAAAATAACGAACTTGCCCCCGACGTGATTTTTGTTTCCGATCAACCTGCCTAATTTGAGCCCATTCCGACACCGTCGCCAAAAATAACGAAATTGCCCCCAGCAAGATTTTTGTTTCCGATCAACTTGTCGAATTTGAGCCCATTCCGACACCGTCGCGAAAAATGACGAAATTGCCCATGGCGTGATTTCTGTTTCCGATCAACCTGTCAAATTTGAGCCCACTCCGACAAAGTCGCGAAAAATGGCGAAATTGTCCCTGGCGCGATTTTTGTTTCCGATCAAACTGTAAAATTTGAGCCCATTCCGACATCGCCGCAAAAAATGACGAAATTGCCCCCGGCGCGATTTTTGTTTCCGATCAACCTGTCGAATTTGAGACCATTCCGACACCTTCACAAAAAATGACGAAATTGCTGTCGGCGCGATTTTTGTTTCCGATCAACCTGTCCAATTTGAGCCCATTCCGACACCGTCGCGAAAAATGACGAAATTACCGCCGGCGCGATTTTTGTTTCCGATCAACCTGTCAAAATTTGAACCCATTCCGACACCGTTATGAAAAATGACGTAATTGCCCCCGGCGCGATTTTTGTTTCCGATCAACCTGTCAAATTTGATACCATTCCGACACCTTCGCGAAAAATGACGAAATTGCCCCCGGAGCGATTTTTGTTTTCGATCAACCTGTCAAATTTGTGCCCATTCCGACACCGTCGCGAAAAATGACGAATGTTCCCCCAGTGCGATTTTTTTTCCGATCAACCTATCAAATTTGAGCCCATTCCGACACCGTCGCGAAAAATGATGAAATTGCCCTAGGCGCGATTTTTTTTCCGAACAACCTGTCAAATTTGAGCCCATTCCGACACCGTCGAGAAAAATGACATAATTGCCCCCAGAACGATTTTTCTTTCCAATCAACCTGTCGAATTTGAGGTCATTCTGACATCGTTGCGAAAAATGACAAAATTGCCGTCGCGCGCGATTTTTGTTTCCGATCAACCGGTCAAATTTGAGCCCATTCCAACACCGTCGCGAAAAATGACGAAATTACCCCCGGCGCGATTTTTGTTTTCGATCAACCTGTCAAATTTATGCCCATTCCGACAACGTGGTGAAAAATGACGAAAGCTCCCCCGGTGCTATTTTTGTTTCCGATCAGCCTGTCGAAATTGAGCCCATTCCGACACCGTCGCGAAAAATAACGAAATTGCCGTCGGCGTGATTTTTGTTTCCGATCAACCTGCCTAATTTGTGCCCATTCCGACACGTCGCCAAAAATAACGAACTTGCCCCCGGCGCAATTTTTGTTTCCGACCAACTTGTCGAATTTGAGCCCATTCTGACACCGTCGCGAAAAATGACGAAATCGTCCCCGGCGCGATTTTTGCTTCCAGTCAACTAACCAAATTTCAGCCCTTTCCAACACCGTCGCGAAAAATGACGAAATTGCCCTTGGCGTGATTTTTGTTTCCGATCAACCTGTCAAATTTGAGCCCACTCCGACAAAGTCGCGAAAAATGACGTAATTGCCCCCAGCGCGATTTTTCTTGCCGATCAACCTGTCGAATTTGAGCCCATTCTGACACCGTCGCGAAAAATGACAAAATTGCCGCCGCGCGATTTTTGTTTCCAATCAACCGGTCAAATTTATGCCCATTCCGACACCGTGGTGAAAAATGACGAAAGTTCCCCCGGTGCGATTTTTGTTTCGATCAACCTGTCAAATTTGAGCCCATTCGGACACCGTCGCGAAAAATGACGAAATTGCCCCCGGCGCGATTTTTGTTTCCGA
>NW_019263785.1:0-960 GCF_002742605.1 Olea europaea var. sylvestris | reverse complement strand
TGTCGAAATTGCCTCTGGCGCGATTTTTGTTTCCGATCAACCTGTCAAAATTTAGCCCATTCGGACACCGTCTCAAAAAATGACAAAATTACCCTTGGCGCAATTTTTGTTTCCAATCAACCTGTAAAATTGGAGCCCATTCCGACACCATCGCGAAAATTGACGAAATTTTCCTTGGCACGATTTTTGTTACCGATCAACCTGTTTAATTTTTACCCATTCCCACACCGTCGCGAAAAATGACGAAATTGCCCACGGCGCGATTTTTATTTCCGATCAACCAGTCAAATTTGAGCCCATTCGGACAACGTAGCAAAAAATGACGAAATTGCCCCCGGCATGATTTTTGTTTCCGATCAACCTGTCAAAATTTACACCATTCTGACTTCGTCGCAAAAAATGACGATTTTGCCCCTGGCGCGATTTTTGTTCCCGATTTGCCTGTCAAATTTGAGCCCATTCCGACACCGTCGCGAAAAATGACGAAATTGCTCTCGGCATCATTTTTGGTTCCGATGAACCTGTCAAAATTTAGCCCATTTGGACATCGTCGCGAAAAATGACGAAATTTCCCCAGGCACGATTTTTGTTACCGATCAACATGTTAAATTTTTACCCATTCCCACACCATCGTGAAAAATGATGAAATTGCCCCCGGTGCTATTTTTATTTCCGATCAACCTGTCAAATTTGAGCCCATTCCGACACCGTCGCGTAAAATGACGAAATTGTCCCCGGCCCGAGTTTTGTTTCCGATTAACCTGTCAAATTTGGGCCCATTCCGACACCGTGGCGAAAAATGACGAAATTGCCCCCGCCATGATTTTTGTTTCCGAACAACCTATCAAATTTGGGCCCATTCCGACACCGTCGCGAGAAATGTCGAAATTGCCCCCGGCGCGATTTTTGTTTCCGATCAACCTGTCGAATTTGAGCCCATTCCGACACCGTCACAAAAAA
>NW_019263784.1:5745-14101 GCF_002742605.1 Olea europaea var. sylvestris | reverse complement strand
GATGAAATATATGGTTGAAAAGCTATGGATTCCGTGAAATATGTAGTGAAAATCAACTGTTAATTTTGACTTAAATTAAAATTTTAATCCTTACGAAACAGGAGCTTAAATTGAATTTTCGAAAAGGACAAAACGGTCATTAAATACAATTAGTGCATGATGAGATGGGAAGAAAGTTATCCACTTTGTCATAATTGGTTGGTCAATAAATTATATTTCATTGCTTAAGAACTCCGCAAATTGATGGCAAAAAAATCGATTTTCTTACAGGAAAAAAAAAACCAGGTTCAGACAAAGGTTTAACAAGTCTTTCCTTTACTTTCACTACTATCATCTTTCCACCACCTGTTTGTTACGTACCAATGGATACTTTCTGAAAGTCTCAATGTCTTCAATGCTTATGGACCATAGGTTTACCAAATCATGTGATTTTGTCGGCACGACGTTAATTATTTTATCTAAAAGTTTGCGTTAACTTTTTTCAAAATTTTCCGTAAAGAGAAAAAGAGTATTTGATAATAACAAATCGTATTTTGACAGTTAAAAAAAGAAAAAGAAAAGGAAAATGACAAACATAATACATATTACATTTATTTCTGTCAATGTTTCAATGTTTGTAAGAGGGACAATATATTAATTGCTTTAGTAGGGAAGAATTATTTCTTAATCGAGACAAAGATATCCTGTTAGATACACAACACATGTTTCTGACTCTATTGTCTGCATTTATAATTTAAATTTATTAAGCCGTTTCCTTAGGTAGAATTTTTTTTATTGAAAATCAATGTTCTAAAAGGTATATATATGTTTCGCATATAACCGCATATGCTTGATGCTTTTTCAAAACGTCTCGCATATGAGGTATGTACGTGATAATGTGGTCAGCCCATTTCGTTGACCATATATACATGCTTAAACATTAAAATGTGCACGTATTTTTGTTAAAATAGTGTCAAAATTAACTTAACAAAATCCAACCCATTTTTATAACTTAGAAAAAGCAAATTTAGTTAAATAAATATTAAGTTAGCCAAGATTACCCAAACCTAAGAAATATATACATCAAACTGTAGGATTTTGACGTTTAAATAAATAAACTACCAAAATAGATTTTTCCTAGAGTTGCAAAGTATTTACATTAAAGTCCGAACCTCTTTCTTTTTAGAGTTTTACTAGTAAGTAATACTAGTAATGCACAATCTTGAATTATTGATGGCTGTGAGTTTGAGAAAATGATATCCTACCATCTACGAGAGGTAATATAAATTCTCGAATTGAAATAAGGGAACCCAATGAAGATAATTTTGTATTGAATAACACGAAAGATGACTTGGATGAAGAATAGGAGATTAACTTGAAATTGTTAAAGAGTTACAAGATTTAATTTTTTTTTAAACTAACGTTCGTGTCTAATATAATTGTAGGAATTAATCACTAAGAAATTGTTGTATCTATGATTTTGAACAATATATTTTTTTAAAACAAAAAAAAATAAAAAATGAAGAATATATATATAAAGTTTAAAGAATGCATTATTTTTTTATTTATTAGTTTATAATATTTAAATTAGTATTAAAAATTAGAAAATGCATAATTACGGATATACTTGTAATGGTTGATGCTCGATAGTAATGCACTGACGAGCATTACGTATTTTGGAACCTTGTTAAAAGTCACACTAATCTTTTTGGAATCATATGTAAATAAAATAAATGAGATTCGAAATAGATCAAGAATTTCTTTAACAAGGACAATGGAAGCACAAAAAGCTGTTGCTTGCTCATAAAATTTGGTAGGGGGAACCGCCTTACATCGGATTGTTAATTAAGTAGGTATATAGATAATACGTATTTAATTAAATTATGCAAACAACTGTATAATAAAAATATATCTTTTAGAAAACAAGAAAGAGAGATGCTTTTGTGATATGCATTGAAGTTGATAAGTAGGGGTTCGTAGAGTTTGCCTCCATTGGAAAAGAGCTTATAAACGATTTAACTTATAAATAGATATAATGAATCTGACATAAGTGAATAAAATTTATCAATATAATGAAATGTGTGATTGAAAATTAAATTTGATCATATATAAATAATTTAACAAATTTTGTCAAACAGAGGCTTAGTGAAAGATTGAATAAAATGAGTGGCAAAAAATAAAATTCATAAATCGACTCTCTAAATTTAATGAAATTGATTTGAGGATAAAATTGTTACTTTGTGATAATAGCAATTGTATACACGTGGTTTTTATCCTAATATTAATTTTTGGATAAAATATAAATAAACAAATTGATCTTTTCTAACTTTTAGAAGATGTATGAATTACGATTATTAAAATAAAAAAATATATAAATAGGATGAAACTGTTTGAACAGCACCCTCACTGTAGTGTGGGGCACGCCATTTTTTTATTGGCCCGGACCCTTTGATGTGAGGGTACTATGAACCGAGCTATGTGTCATGCTGTGCACACAGCTCGATCCAAATAGCAAGCTTAAATCTTCAAAAGTGATTTGACGTGATACCAAATTAGATGAATATCGCTGCATGAGGTCTGGCTATTATGTGGCCCCCCATTGGTGGGGGTCTATTCACTGTGAGCTCTATCTAGGAGAGTTCAATCCTTTTAACATCCCTACTCATCTTTCATGCTTTTATGTTCAACTTTACCTAATGTAATATACAAATCTAATCTCCCATTCACAGTGGACACGATAGAAGTTTTTCACTATTGACGTGGCCAAAGAACTTTCCTTATAATTCTCTAAAACTGTCATATATTTAGAGAATCATACTTGCGATTCTCTCTGTTATATCAACAGTATAAATGTTTTTCTGTCCACTGGAGACAAGATATTAATTCTAATAAAATATATTAAACTAGAATTAATATTTTTCCCTCAGTGGATTGAGCAAAAACTTTCTACTGCTGACGTGCCTGCCTAATTAGATGAGAAGATCAGGATTGTCTATTAAACATGCCCAAAAACAATTCATTGTTTAGTTCTGCTTCACGTACAGGCAAAGGCAACAGACACAAGGTGGGGCTCGCGCACAATTTTTTCTTATAATGCAGGTCGGTCCTATCGACCTGCCCTCTACAGTGAGCCCTGTACAGGGCATTATTTTTCACTGTTTAACATGGTGAAATGATGTTTAGCTAAAGAAACGGAAAAGTCTTTTCCAATGACGTACACTGAAATGAGTTGTCTGTTATGGCTACATAGTGGCACGATATTGGCGTAAAGAAAGTTAAAGGTTTATTCACTTTCACCCATCTGAGGATATAATTAAAGATACTTTGATAAAGAGGAGACTACGGCAGAAAAATCCCTCTATGTCCCATGATTACTTCTGGTGAAATCTGTACTGTTTTAATGAGGAAAAGTTTGGGGATTGCTTGTAAGGGGAGATGAAAACCATTATATGTTGAATAATGATATCTATCACTTTGGTGATGCAACATCAATATATGTGACAACATGTAATAGATTAAATGAGAAGTAAAAATCGATAACTCATTTAATATCATGTTAGTGCCATGTAAAATGATGTTTTAACAATAGCTGTATTAAATAGCTCCAATTTTAGACTCTTATATATTTCTTTTGCTAAAAAAACTTGGTATCCCACATTCCCTAGGAGAACGTTACACTTCACTCTTTGTATTAATAAGATATCATCGGTATGTTTAGTTGTGATTAAAAGTTACTTATTTTAAGACTTTTTTTCTAAAGAAATATATTTTTAGTAAGAAATGTAACTTTTATGCACAACTGAACATGTTTGTGGTTACAAAAACGCTTGCTTCTTCAACTTATAATATTATACTAGTTAAAATGAATTCATAAATTCCTGCAAAACCCTAGAAAGTGGACAACTATGATATGTTAGTACGTAGAACACAATATGACGCAATAAGACAGAACAGTCGATAAGAAAATGGGACAGGAAAGAACTAAAAATAATAAAATTAAGAAGCTTTCAAGGTCAGTAAATGAAACATGGCTATAGTTTCAGAAGAGACCAAGGAATAGCTAGCCTTAGGAAGAAAAATAAGTTTGATCAATTCTTGGACGCAGATTGGAAGATGAAAATTGCTGTCAAAACTCCCACCAGTGCTGTAATCGCCAGGCCAGTAATCCACTGTTAGTGAGGGGTCATCAGCTGAAATTCTACCCATTAAAGAGAAACTACTTAGAAATTAGACTACTAAGATATAAGCATAAGCACGCACACACGTACGGACAAGTCTATTTACTTTCTTTAAATTTTAAAATTTATATAATAAATTTTTATTTCTTAATACTAACGGACTCATGTAATGTCGAACGCTTGTCCTAAAAATATCCTTTAAATAATCTTCTAACGTTTGAAATCTAAAAAGTAGACAAAATAGAACAAGACATGCAGCTTATCAAACCCATGTTAGAATATTCGAAGAGTATGAACGTGTCGTGCACAAGCAAGACACCCAGTGGTGTATACATAGGGGCAAGGGGGTCACGTGATCCCCCAACTTTTGGAGGAATTTTTCTCTCTCTTTTTTTTTTTTTTTTTTTTTTTAATGTCTTGTTTGGTATGGATAAAAATTTAAATTTTAATGTAAATCTAAGTTAATAATTAATCTTAATAACATATTTCATGGAATAATCACTTTTAACCTTTATCAAAATGAACTGAAAATCTAATTTTTAATTTCTACCAAATAGAGGCAAAATCACAATTGATTTGGCTTTTTTCTCTTTTCTCTCATTCTCTTCCTCATGTCTTTTATCAAAATTTTAATCATTCTAATTTTTTAAAAATTTATCTATAATTTCATCACACATTATCACATCCGCTACAAATCTTCACTTTCCAAATCAAATTTTCAACTAATTAGAACATAAATTTGCATTTTTGCTACCCAATTTCTCTAATACTACTGCAAAGTCATTGCCATTACGTAATCATCGATCTAGTCTACCAATGCAATTTCGACGTCACCTCCACTCTTCGGACCTCCAGACATAGCCAGTTTATGTTATTTTGTCTTTGCAAATTGAGAGGTAACCAGTGGCATACAACAGCGACTTACACACACACACACACACACCCCAAAATTTAAGGTGGTAGAGAAAATGGGTTTGGATTACATTTATAGTTTGTTTTCATTTTATCCGATTTTTGTTCATGAATGATTTTTGAATTTTAAATGTTGAATTGTGTCAAATTGATTTGGAATGGGTTTGCAATGATTTACGTTAAATGAAATTATTTTTAAATTATGTACATAGAATGTTTCTGGAATGATTTTATCCAATTTTGACTTATATTTAACAAATAATGTTAATTTGAAATGATTATTAGTATTGAGTATTGGTTATACTTGAATTGATTTTTTGTATCAAATACGCTATAAATTTTTTAAACTTAAATATGCATTTTCTCGTGATGTGCAAAATATTAATAAAAGAAATGTTCAAAATCAAATTGATGAAAATAATGAACAAATATTAATGAATGAAAATTTTTTATGCGTAAATCTGCATTTTTCTTGAATCAAGTATGAATCGTTCATAAATTAAGAACAAAATATTCGATATATATATGGTTTGATTTTCCCCTTAACTCAAAATGTTTGTGTCCGCCACTGATGATCACCTTGTAAAAGTGTATTTGTTGCAGAGACTAAGATATGTGGTTCTCTCAACAGTCCCCACGATAATAATTAAAAATAAAAACGAACTCAGACAAATTAAAGTTTGAGATCAAAATCTATAAATGTAAACAAATATCTGGATTATGTAGCTCAATGCCCATAAATTAGTGATTCGTATGTCGCCAAAAGGTATGCTTGACTGAATGTGTTTGCTCTATTTTTATGATGTTTACACGTGGCAAGACAAGGCCCTGCATGTTTATTACTCAAAAATACTTTTGTATTTTTTTTATGTTCATTTTTCACTTTTATTTTCTTATAATTTAAATCGTTTATAAACTCTTTCTTAACCTATATACTTCACTGGATTAGCCTGTTAAACTTGTGCCAAATCTTGCCAACATATTTCAGATACCAATATTTAATAGGGAAAATTGCAGTAGTAGTTCTTAAGCCTTTTCATTTTTTACAGACTTTACCCTAACTTTCATTTTGTGCCACTGAAAGTCTCTAATCTTTTATAAATATACATTTGAGATTTATCTGGATGAAAATCGTTCAAAACACTGTCAATTGATCGGAAAAATTCCTTGAACTATTTGTTAGCGCGATGGTTTTATTGGATGTTGATATCTTTTTGGGCAGTGTTTTTGGACAGTGTTTTGGACGATTTTATTGGATGTTGATTTTTTAATTTTTCCAATCAACTGACGGTGCTTTGTGCTGTTTCCGTATAGATGGACCTCAGGTACATATTTATGAAATGTTAGGGACTTTCGTTGGTACAAAATGAAGATTAGGATAAAGTTTGTAGAAAATGAAAATGTTAGGGATCGATGCTGCAATTTTCCCTATTTAATAATCATTTTTAAGGTAATGGTTATCCAAGAATTTATAAAGGACTACATAATCCTACATACATTATACAAGATTAAGTGTTATAAACTTCCCACCTTGGATAGACAGCTTCTTCTTTGCATCTAATACATTTCATATTTGCATTTATATCTGCTAATAATTTGACTAATAAAAATTAGTATAGCATTCTAGTTAACAAAATTATGCATTATATTTTTTATTTTTTTATTTAATTTATGTTTAAAAAGAATCAGTAGTTAAACTGTGTTCCTATACAAGTCCTGACTCCGTCGTTGACGGGCTGCAACAAAGTTATTCTAAAAAATGTGCATACACTTGAATGTATGTATTGCTAATTGTTAGCATCCGGTTAATAATTTACTAATATATTTTCACTAGCAAGTAATTATATGAAGAAATCCAAAAATCTAATATACTAATATTTAAGTAATTGTAGCTTAAAAAATAGAGGAAATTACATAAAACCAGGTATTAAAACTTTCAAATTCAAAATTAGAGGATGAAGTTTACTTATGCAAAATCAGGTATTATATATAATTAATCCATCCAATTCAATTAAAACCCTAATCATTTCCCCCACATTCTTCCCTTATCATATCCCGTCTCTCTCTCTACTTTATCCTTCGACCGTCGTCGTCGTCAAGGAGCGATCGCCATCGGAGACACCTCCAACTCCGAATGTTGACACGAGACCATCAGAATTCAAGCCATTTTTAAACTTTGATAATCTATTCTCACTCTAACTTTCCATCGTCTCTTCATCTCCCTGTCCATATCTTCCTCGTGATGCATATCTACCCACTTCGGCGAGCTGTGGTGATGAAACGAATAGGCAAAGTAGTTTCACCTACTTCGGCGAGTTGCTATAATGAAGAAGCGAATTTGTGGTGGCGACTGTAATGAGGAGACAAATTTGAAAATTTGGATAGTGTATTGTGTGGTGATGGCGGTGGCAGTGGCGTATTTTTGGTGGTAGCTGGCATTTGGGTGGGGTTTGGATGGTTCATTGTGCAATGGTGGTGATTGTGTGTGTGTGGTGGAGGTTTTGTGGTGGTGACTATGGTGGTTGTTGAATTTGGTGGTAGTGAGCGATTTTTCAACATGTTTTGTTCCATTTTTGGGGTGGTAGTGGCGGGTTTGTGGATTCTTTGGTGAGGGTGGTGGTTAAGTGTGGTGTAAATGGAGATAAAGGAAATTGTGGTGATGGTGGTATGCTGTGGGTGGTGCGTTGTGAGATGGTGGTGGTAGTGCGTGTTGCGGTGACGATGATGGTAACGGGGTGGAGTGTCTGTGACCAATAATTAGGTGTCTGTGACAAACTATTTAGCTTATTTGTGACTAAATATTAGGTGTCTGTGACTAAAAAATAATTTGTGACCAGTAAATTGTAACTTATGTAACCTATAAATAAAATGTGACTTATAATTTGAATGACTTGTGATTTCGAAATAATATGTGACTTATAAAATTTTTGATTTGTGACCACGAAATAATCTGTGACCATTTAATTTGACGATATGTGACCAGTAAATAAATTTGTGATCATTAATCATGTAATTGTGACTTTATTATTTTTATTTAATAAATATTTTTAATTAATTAAATGCATACATAATTTTTGAATTTTCAAATTATTTACTTGATTTTTGAATTGGGGTAAGCATAACCCTTGAAATATGATTTTTTCCCTAAAAAATATCCAAGTCCAATGGGCTTACAGGGAGGCACTCAATTAATGGATCAAGCAATGGGAACGATTCTTGCTGGACTCGACGCCCAAACGTCTTGATGCACATCCACGGATATAAACAAACATGAAGACAATACAGCT
>NW_019263784.1:0-2486 GCF_002742605.1 Olea europaea var. sylvestris | reverse complement strand
CATTTTTTGAAAATGTAATGGGAGGAATAATGTCTTTTGAAAAATGAGTGGTTGAAAAAGAATGAAAAATTTTCAGTTTACATCTAATATTATTTTATAGAAGATTGTGTAGTTGAAAATAGGAGAGAAAAAATTGAATGAAATTTAATGGGAGCCAAACTGGGGCTAAAATCTTTTACACAGGTATTGAAGAGTTAATTGTTGCAAATTGCAACATTTTTGAAATGTTTTTAAACTAAATTATATATCTTTGATTTGTGGCTTTACTATTCTGTTACTAATTCAATTTTTTTTTTAAATATGTTTATTAATCCTTTTTTACTTTTGGTTCAATTTTGTTTCGACCTGGTTGAATCTTTCAATTATTGATCATTTGTGTTTTTCGAGTCAATTTTAAAAACATTGTACAAAACACATAAATTGGAGAGAGAAAACTTTTTCCATTAATATTTATTGGTATTAATTAACCATAATTTATTACAAATATTACAAATCTCTAATATATCAAATATCACATCAAGTGAGAATTATTTTTTAAACGGTTCTATCCTTATTATAGTTCAATTATTTCAATAATACCTTACATTTCGATTTTTAATAAATTTTTAATTTGATAATCGTTTGAACCATTTGAATAATATTATCATTAATTATTTTGTCAATTATATAGTTATGATGAATATAGATTTGACATGATCATCACCTTATTTTCGTTTTTCAATATGTATTTAATTCATTTAACCATATTTGACAGATCCATTAAATTTCTGTTTTTCAATATGTATTTGATTTATTTAATCATTTTAAAATATTATCATGAATTATTTTGCTGTGATCAATGTAGATTTGACAGATTCATTCCACTTGAATATTGGATAGTAAATCAAATTTTAATTTTTGGAACAAAAGATAAATAACTTTATAGTTTTCTTCCAATTGATTTATTCAATGAATGTTAAGATACAAAGAAGGTCAATGAGGGACATAATTTGTATCTATAATAAATAATTTCAATTGATATATTTATTGCATATTAAGCGAATATTAAGAAATGATAGTATTCGCTGAATGTTTAGTTCAAATTAAAAGGGTAAATGGAGGGACTATTCTAATTAACTTTCTTAACTATTTAAATTGCATGTTCATAATTCTTAAACTGTTATGATATGTTGGTACATGTTGTTAAACTAAAAGAATATGAGAGAAAAATATAAAGAATCATATGGGCATTGTATTTTCATTATATTAACGAACTCTATATAAAACTCCAATGAGAATTACAAATTCATCGAAATACAGACTCTTACTAAGATTTCTCTTTTAAATATCCCGATAATATTGAATGATCATCAATATTTTCAATAATCATAATATATTTCCTATTTGATGAATGTTTGCACAATAATTATCTCATTAAAAATATTGTTTGACAAAATTACCAAATGAAAGGAAAAAGAGTGCATTTAATTGTTCAAAATTTCGGAATATTAAAATATGATACCTCGTTAAAACCTAACAGTTAAATTGGGAAAATTGCAGCGAGGTCCCAAACATTTTATTTTGTTGTAGATTACATCTTGACCTTTTATTTTTGCAATCGTAATCCCAAGCCTTTCACTTTAGTGGTACCCAAAGTCCAAATGGCAAACTCCATTCATAATGCCGTTAGTCAACGCGGAGAAATGGATTTTTTTTACTCAAATTAGCCAATAAAATGATGGACAAAATGGTAAATCAAATTTTGATGATAAAAACTTTAAAATAATTTTTTTTAAAAACACTGTTCATCATCAACCCTACGACACCTTTCCCCCAAACCTAAAACCAGAGAACCAATCAGCGCCCACAGTCACCATCGCATCCACACGATGCCATTCGCCACTGCCCTCAATGCAAACCATCACACTACTGTACATAAATCTAAAACAACACCACAAGCGCCCCCAGGGCATATCTCCCAGTGGCAAAGGGGAGGGCGGATAGGGCTCAGCGCGGCAGTGTGCAGAGTTCGATTCCCCGCAAGGTGGAATTGGCTTTGTTGCAAGCGGGAGTTACCATATGGGTTAATAGCCTTGGCCTATCCATGTGCTCTCCACCCTGGCTCCTGGGAGGCACATCCTGCGATTTACCTCCTCCACAATGGCTCAGGGCAGGGTCGGTGGGGGCCCCTAAGGTTGGGGTTCAACCTTTTTTTTTTTAAAACAACACCACAAGCCTGTTGGAATGCAAAAGTGGAATTTTCCATAAATTAAAAAATTTCTTTAATTCAATAGCCAAGATCGTCTGAATGTTTAGTATGTGTTATATCAAGAATAAATGATTCAAAATTT
This sequence comes from Olea europaea var. sylvestris, assembly GCF_002742605.1. Classification (NCBI taxonomy): domain Eukaryota; kingdom Viridiplantae; phylum Streptophyta; class Magnoliopsida; order Lamiales; family Oleaceae; genus Olea; species Olea europaea. The sequence goes on along the minus strand of NW_019263784.1, from coordinate 156 downwards.
TACTTAAATTCGATGGTCAATTCTTGAATAAATTTTGAATCGTGAACTTCCAGCTTTTGGATCACAAACTTCCAATTATTTAATTTCAAGAACTTGATGCTTCAAATCTTCTTTGGTATTCTTAAAAATCAATACTACACTGGTGGATGTGCATTT
>NW_019263783.1:0-14102 GCF_002742605.1 Olea europaea var. sylvestris | reverse complement strand
GTCGCGAAAAATGACGAAATTGCACCCGGCGCGATTTTTGCTTTCCGTCAACCAGCAAAATTTTAGCCCATTCCGACACCGTCGCGAAAAATGACGAAATTACCCCTGGCGCGATTTTTGTTTCCAATCAACCTGCCAAATTTTAGCCCATTCGGACACCGTCGCGAAAAATGACGAAATTGCCCCCGGCGCGATTTTTCCTTTCCGTCAACCAGCCAAATTTCAGCCCATTCCGACACAGTCGCGAAAAATGACGAAATTGCCCCTGGCGCGGTTTTTGTTTCGATCAACCTGCCAAATTTTAGTCCATTCCGACACCGTCACGAAAAACGACAAAATCGCCCCCGACGCGATTTTTGCTTCCGGTCAACCAGCCAAATTTCTGCCCATTCCGACACAGTCGCGAAAAATGACGAAATTGCCCCTGGCGCGGTTTTTGTTTCGATCAACCTGTCAAATTTTAGCCCATTCCGACACCGTCACGAAAAACGACAAAATCGCCCCCGGCGCGATTTTTGCTTCCGGTCAACCAGCCAAGTTTCTACCCATTCCGACACGGTCGCGAAAAATGACGAAATTGCCCCTGGCGCGATTTTTGTTTTCCATCAACCTGCCAAATTTCTGCCCATTCCGACACCGTCGCAGAAAATGAAGAAATTTCCCCCGGCGCAATTTTTGTTTCCGATCAACCTGTCAAATTTTAGCCCATTCCGACACCGTCACGAAATATGACGAAATTGCCCCTGGCGTGATTTTGGTTTCCGATCAACCTGTCAAATTTTAGCGCATTCCGACACAGTCGCAAAAAATGACGAAATTGCCCCCGGCATGAATTTTGCTTCCCGTCAACCGGCCAAATTTCAGCACATTCCGACACCGTCGCGAAAGATGACGAAATTGCCCCTGGCGCAGTTTTTGTTTCCGAGCAACCTGCCAAATTTAAGCACATTCCGACACTGTCACGAAAAAAGACGAAATTGCCCCCGGCGCGATTTTTGCTTCCAGTCAACCAGCCAAATTTCTGCCCATTCCGACACTGTCGTGGAAAATGACGAAATTGCCCCCGGCGCGGTTTTTGTTTCCAGTCAACGTACAAAATTTCCGCCCATTCTGACACCGTCGCGAAAAATGACAAAATTGCCCCCTTGCGCGATTTTTGTTTCCGATCAACCTGTCATATTCTAGCCCATTCCGACTCCGTCGCGAAAAATGACTAAATTGCCTCTGGGGCGGTTTTTGTTTCCGATCAACTTCTCAAATTTTAGCCCATTTCGACACTGTCATGAAAAACGACAAAATTGCCCCTGGAGCGAATTTTGTTTCCGATCAACCCGTCAAATTTTAGCCCATTCCGACACAGTCGCGAAAAATGACGAAATTGCCCCCGACGCGATTTTTGCTTCCCATCAACCTGCAAAATTTCAGCCCATTCCAACACCGTCGCGAAAAATGACGAAATTGCCCCTGGCGTGGTTTTTGTTTCCGATCGACCTGCCAAATTTCAGCCCATTCCGACACCGTCGGGAAAAATGAAGAAATTGCCCCATGCGCGGTTTTTGTTTCCGATCAACCTGCCAAATTTCTGCCCATTTCGACACCGTCACGAAAAATGACGAAATTGCCCTCGGCACAATTTTTGCTTCCAGTCAACCAACCAAATCTCTGCCCATTCCAACACCGTCGCGAAAAATGATGAAATTGCCCCCGGCGCGATTTTTGTTTCCGATCAACCTTTCAAATTTTCGCCCATTTCGACTCCGTCGCAAAAAATGACTAAATTGCCCCTGGGGCGATTTTTGTTTCCGATCAACCTGTCAAATTTTAACCCATTTCGACACCGTCGTGAAAAATGAAAAAATTGCCCTTGGCACGATTTTTGTTTCCGATCAACCTGTCAAATTTTAAACCATTCTGACACCGTCGCGAAAAATGACGAAATTGCACCCGGCGCGATTTTTGCTTTCCGTCAACCAGCCGAATTTCAGCCCATTCCGACACCGTCGCGAGAAATGACGAAATTACCCCTGGCGCGGTTTTTGTTACCTATCAACCTGCCAAATTTTAGCCCATTCGGACACCGTCGCGAAAAATGACGAAATTACCCCCGGCGCGATTTTTGCTTTTCGTCAACCAGCCAAATTTCAGCCCATTCCGACACAGTCGCGAAAAATGACGAAATTGCCCTTGGCGCGGTTTTCGTTTCGATCAACCTGCCAAATTTTAGACCATTCCGACACCGTCACGAAAAATGACAAAATCGCCCCCGGCGCGATTTTTGCTTCCGGTCAACCTGTCAAATTTCTGCCCATTCCGACACGATAGTGAAAAATGACGAAATTGCCCCTGGCGCGGTTTTTGTTTTCCATCAACCTGCCAAATTTCTGCCCATTCCGACACCGTCGCAGAAAATGAAGAAATTTCCCCCGGCGCAATTTTTGTTTCCGATCAACCTGTCAAATTTTAGCCCATTTCGACACCGTCACGAAATTGCCCCTGGCGTGATTTTTGTTTCCGATCAACCTGTCAAATTTTAGCGCATTCCGACACAGTCGCAAAAAATGACGAAATTGCCCCCGCCGTGATTTTTGCTTCCCGTCAACCAGCCAAATTTCACCACATTCCGACACCGTCGAGAAAGATGACGAAATTGCCCCTGGCGCAGTTTTTGTTTCCGAGCAACCTGTCAAATTTAAGCCCATTCCGACACTGTCACGAAAAAAGACGAAATTGCCCCCGGCGCGATTTTTGCTTCCAGTCAACCAGCCCAATTTCTGCCCATTCCGACTCTGTCGCGAAAAATGACGAAATTGCCCTCGGCGCGGTTTTTGTTTCCAGTCAACCCGCAAAATTTCAGCCCATTCCGACACCATCGCGGAAAATGACGAAATTGCCCCTTGCGCGATTTTTGTTTCCGATCAACTTCTCAAATTTTAGCCCATTACGACATCGTCGCGAAAAATGACGAAATTACCCCTGGCGCTGCTTTTGTTTCCGATCAACCTGTCAAATTTCTGACCATTCCGACACCGTCGCGAAAAATGAAGAAATTTCCCTCGGCGCAATTTTTATTTCCCATCAACCTGCAGAATTTTAGCCCATTCCGACACCGTCGTGAAAAATGACCAAATTGCCCTTGGCGCGGTTTTTGTTTCGGATCAACCTGTCAAATTTTAGCCCATTCTGACACCGTCGCGAAAAATGACGACATTGCCCCTGGCCCGATTTTGTTTCCGATCAACCAGTCAAATTTTAGCCCATTCCGACACCATCGCGAAAAAAGACGAAATTGCCCCCGGCGCGATTTTTGTTTCCAATTAATCTGTCAAATTTTAGCCGATTCCGACACCGTCGCGAATAATGACGAAATTGCCCCCAGCGCGATTTTTGTTTCCGATCAACCTTTCAAATTTTAGCCCATTTCGACACCGTCGCGAAAAACGACGAAATTACCCCTGGCCCGATTTTTGTTTCCGATCAACCGGTAAAATTTGAGCCAATTATGACACCGTCGCGAAAAATGACAAAATTACCCCTGGTGCGATTTTTGTTTCCGATCAACCCGTCAAATTTTTGCCCATTCCGACACCGTCGCGAAAAATGACAAAATTGCCCCCGGCACGGTTTTTGTTTCCAGTCAACCCGCAAAATTTCAGCCCATTCCGACACCATCGCGAAAAATGAGGAAATTGCCCCGGGCGCGGTTTTTGTTTCCGATCAACCAGTCAAATTTTATCCCATTCCAACACCGTCGCGAAAAATGATGAAATTGCCCAGGGCGCAATTTTTGTTTCCGATCAACCTGTCAAATTTCTTGCCAATCCGACACCATCGCGAAAAATGACGAAATTTCCCCCAGCGCGATTTTTGTTTCCGATCAACCTCTCAAATTCTAGCCCATTCCGACTCCGTCGCGAAAAATGACTAAATTGCCCCTGGGGCGGTTTTTTTTTCTGATCAACCTGTCAAATTTTAACCCATTTCGACACCGTCGTGAAAAATGACGAAATTCCCGCTGGCGCGATTTTTGTTTCCGATCAACCTGTCAAATTTTAGCCCATTCTGACACTGTCGCGAAAAATAGAGAAATTGGCCCTAGCGCGATTTTTGCTTCCCGTCAACCAGCCAAATTTCAGCCCATTCCGACACCGTCGCGAAAAATAACGAAATTGCCCCTGGCGCGATTTTTGTTTCCGATCAACCTGCCAAATTTTAGCCCATTCCGACACCGTCATGAAAAACAACGAAATTGCCCACGGCGCGACTTTTGCTTCCAGTCAACCAGCCAAATTTCTGCCCAATCGGACACCGTCGCGAAAAATGACGAAATTGCCCCCGTCGCGGGTTTTGTTTCCAGTAAACCCGCAAAATTTCAGCCCATTCCGACACCTTCGCGAAAAATGACGAAATTGCCCCTGGCGCAGTTTTTGTTTCCGATCAACCTGTCAAATTTTAGCCCATTCCGACACCGTCGCAAAAAATGATGAAATTGCCCCCGGCGCGGTTTTTGTTTCCGATCAACCTGTCAAATTTCTGCACATTCCGGCACCGTTGCGAAAAATGAAGAAATTTCCCCCGGCGCAATTTTTGTTTCCCATCAACCTGGAGAATTTTGGCCCATTCCGACACCGTCGCGAAAAATGACGAAATTGCCACTGGCGCGATTTTTGTTTCCAATCAACCTATCAAACTTTAGCCCATTCCGACAGCGTTGCGAAAAATGACGAAATTGCCCCTGGCCCGATTTTTGTTTTCGATCAACCAATCAAATTTTAGCCCATTCCGACACCATCGCGAAAAAAGACGAAATTGGCCCCGGCACAATTTTTGCTTCCAATCAACCAGCCAATTTTCAGCTCATTCCGACACCGTCGCGAAAAATGATGAAATTGCCCACCGCTCGATTTTCATTTTCGATCAACCTGTCAAATTTTAGCCCATTGCGACACCGTCGCGAAAAATGACGAAATTGCCCCTGGCCCGATTTTTGTTTCCGATCAACCTGTCAAATTTTAGCCCATTCCGACATCGTCGCGAAAAATGACGAAATTGCCCCATGCACGATTTTTGTTTCCGATCAACCTGTCAAATTTTAGCCCATTCCGACACCATCGCGAAAAATGACAAAATTGCCCCTGGCACGCTTTTTGTTTCCGATCGACCTGTCAAATTTTAGCCCATTCGACTCCATCGCGAAAAATGACTAAATTGCCCCTAGGGCGGTTTTTGTTTCCGAACAACCTGTCAAATTTTAGCCCATTTCGACACCATCTTGAAAAATGACGAAATTGCCCCTGGCGCGATTTTTGTTTCCGATAAACCTGTCAAATTTTAGCCCATTCCGACACCGTCGCAAAAAATGACGAAATTGCCCCCGTCGCGATTTTTGCTTCCCGTCAACCAACAAATTTCAGCCCATTCCGACACCGTCGCGAAAAATGACGAAATTGCCCCTGGCGCAGTTTTTGTTTCCGATCAACCTGCCAAACTATAGCCCATTCCGACACCGTCACGAAAAACGACGAAATTACCCCGGGGTGATTTTCGCTTCCAGTCAACCAGCCAAATTTCTGCCCATTCCGACACCGTCGCGAAAAATGACGAAATTGCCCCCGGCGCGGTTTTTGTTTCCAGTCAACCCGCAAAATTTCAGCCCATTCCGACACCATCGCGAAAAATGACGAAATTGCCCCCGGCGCGGTTTTTGTTTCCGATCAACCTGTCAAATTTCCGCCCATTCAGTCACCGTCGCGAAAAATGACGAAATTACCCCCGGCGCGATTTTTGTTTCCGATCAACCTGTCAAATTTCTGACCATTCCGACACCGTCGCGAAAAATCAAGAAATTTTCCCCGGCGGAATTTTTGTTTCCCATCAACCTGCAGAATTTTAGCCCATTCCGACACGTCGCGAAAAATGACGACATTGCCCCTGGCACGATTTTTGTTTCCGATCAACCCGTCAAATTTGAGCCCATTCCGACACCGTCGCGGAAAATGATGAAATTGCCCCCGGCGCGATTTTTGCTTCCAGTCAACCAGCCGAATTTTAGCCCATTCCGACACCGTCGCGAAAAATGATGAAATTGCCCCCGGCGCGATTTTTGCTTCCAGTCAACCAGCCGAATTTTAGCCCATTCCGACACCGTCGCGAAAAATGACGAAATTGCCCTCGGCGCGGTTTTTGTTTCCAGTCAATGTACAAAATTTCCGCCCATTCCGACACCGTCGCGAAAAATGATGAAATTGCCCCCTTGCGCGATTTTTGTTTCCGATCAACCTGTCATATTCTAGCCCATTCCGACTCCGTCGCGAAAAATGACTAAATTGCCCCTGGGGCGATTTTTGTTTCCAATCAACTTGTCAAATTTTAGCCCATTTCGACACCTTCGCGAAAAACGACAAAATTGCCCCTGGAGCGAATTTTGTTTCCGATCAACCCGTCAAGTTTTAGCCCATTCCGACACAGTCGCGAAAAATGACGTTATTGCCCCCGGCGCGATTTTTGCTTCCCATCAACCAGCCAAATTTCAGCCCATTCCGACACCGTCGCGAAAAATGACGAAATTGCCCCAGGCGTGGTTTTTGTTTCCGATAGACCTGCCAAATTTCAGCCCATTCCGACACAGTCGCGAAAAATGAAGAAATTGCCCCGCGCGCGGTTTTTGTTTCCGATCAACCTGCCAAATTTCTGCCCATTCCGACACCGTCACGAAAAATGACGAAATTGCCCCCGGCGCGATTTTTGTTTCCGATCAACCTTTCAAATTTTCGCCCATTTCGACTCCGTCGCGAAAAATGATGAAATTGCCCCTTGGGCGATTTTTGTTTCCGATCAACCTGTCAAATTTTAACCCATTTCGACACCTTCGCGAAAAATGAAAAAATTGCCCCTGGGGCGATTTTTGTTTCCGATCAACCTGTCAAAATTTAAACCATTCTGACACAGTCGCGAAAAATGACGAAATTGCACCCGGCGCGATTTTTGCTTTCCGTCAACCAGCAAAATTTTAGCCCATTCCGACACCGTCGCGAAAAATGACGAAATTACCCCTGGCGCGATTTTTGTTTCCAATCAACCTGCCAAATTTTAGCCCATTCGGACACCGTCGCGAAAAATGACGAAATTGCCCCCGGCGCGATTTTTCCTTTCCGTCAACCAGCCAAATTTCAGCCCATTCCGACACAGTCGCGAAAAATGACGAAATTGCCCCTGGCGCGGTTTTTGTTTCGATCAACCTGCCAAATTTTAGTCCATTCCGACACCGTCACGAAAAACGACAAAATCGCCCCCGACGCGATTTTTGCTTCCTGTCAACCAGCCAAATTTCAGCCCATTCCGACACCGTCGCGAAAAATGAAGAAATTGCCCCAGGCGCGGTTTTTGTTTCCGATCAACCTGCCAAATTTCTGCCCATTCCGACACCGTCACGAAAAATGACGAAATTGCCCTCGGCGCAATTTTTGCTTCCAGTCAACCAGCCAAATCTCTGCCCATTCCAACACCGTCGCGAAAAATGATGAAATTGCCCCCGGCGCGATTTTTGTTTCCGATCAACCTTTCAAATTTTCGCCCATTTCGACTCCGTCGCAAAAAATGACTAAATTGCCCCTGGGGCGATTTTTGTTTCCGATCAACCTGTCAAATTTTAACCCATTTCGACACCGTCGTGAAAAATGAAAAAATTGCCCTTGGCACGATTTTTGTTTCCGATCAACCTGTCAAATTTTAAACCATTCTGACACCGTCGCGAAAAATGACGAAATTGCACCCGGCGCGATTTTTGCTTTCCGTCAACCAGTCGAATTTTAGCCCATTCCGACATCGTCGCGAGAAATGACGAAATTACCCCTGGCGCGGTTTTTGTTACCAATCAACCTGCCAAATTTTAGCCCATTAGGACACCGTCGAGAAAAATGACGAAATTGCCCCCGGCGCGATTTTTGCTTTCCGTCAACCAGCCAAATTTCAGCCCATTCCGACACAGTCGCGAAAAATGATGAAATTGCCCCTGGCGCGATTTTTGTTTCGATCAACCTGCCAAATTTTAGCCCATTCCGACACCGTCATGAAAAATGACAAAATCGCCCCCGGCGCGATTTTTGCTTCCGGTCAACCAGCCAAATTTCTACCCATTCCGACACGGTCGCGAAAAGTGACGAAATTGCATCTGGCGCGGTTTTTGTTTTCCATCTACCTGCCAAATTTCTGCCCATTCCGACACCGTCGCAGAAATTGAAGAAATTTCCCCCGGCGCAATTTTTGTTTCCGATCAACCTGTCAAATTTTAGCCCATTCGGACACCGTCGCGAAAAATGACGAAATTGCCCCCGGCGCGATTTTTGCTTTCCGTCAACCAGCCAAATTTCAGCCCATTCCGACACAGTCGCGAAAAATGACGAAATTGCCCCTGCCGCGGTTTTTGTTTCGATCAACCTGCCAAATTTTAGCCCATTCCGACACCGTCATGAAAAACGACAAAATCGCCCCCGGCGCGATTTTTGCTTCCGGTCAACCAGCCAAATTTCTACCCATTCCGACACGGTCGCGAAAAGTGACGAAATTGCATCTGGCGCGGTTTTTGTTTTCCATCTACCTGCCAAATTTCTGCCCATTCCGACACCGTCGCAGAAAATGAAAAAATTTCCCCCGGCGCAATTTTTGTTTCCGATCAACCTGTCAAATTTTAGCCCATTTCGACACCGTCACGAAATATGACGAAATTGCCCCTGGCGTGATTTTGGTTTCCGATCAACCTGTCAAATTTTAGCGCATTCCGACACAGTCGCAAAAAATGACGAAATTGCCCCCGGCATGATTTTTGCTTCCCGTCAACCAGCCAAATTTCAGCACATTCCGACACCGTCACGAAAGATGACGAAATTGCCCCTGGCGCAGTTTTTGTTTCCGAGCAACCTGCCAAATTTAAGCATATTCCGACACTGTCACGAAAAAAGACGAAATTGCCCCCGGTACGATTTTTGCTTCTAGTTAACCAGCCAAATTTCTGCCCATTCCGACACTGTCGCGAAAAATGACGAAATTGCCCCCGACGCGGTTTTTGTTTCCAGTCAACGTACAAAATTTCCGCCCATTCTGACACCGTCGCGAAAAATGACAAAATTGCCCCCTTGCGCGATTTTTGTTTCCGATGAACCTGTCATATTCTAGCCCATTCCGACTCCGTCGCGAAAAATGACTAAATTGCCCCTGCGGCGGTTTTTGTTTCCGATCAACTTGTCAAATTTTAGCCCATTTCGACACCGTCATGAAAAACGACAAAATTGCCCCTGTAGCGAATTTTGTTTCCGATCAACCCGTCAAATTTTAGCCCATTCCGACACAGTCGTGAAAAATGAAGAAATTGCCCCCGACGCGATTTTTGCTTCCCATCAACCTGCCAAATTTCAGCCCATTCCGACACCATAGCGAAAAATGACGAAATTGCCCCTGGCGTGGTTTTTGTTTCCGATCGACCTGCCAAATTTCAGCCCATTCCGACACCGTCGGGAAAAATGAAGAAATTGCCCCAGGCGCGGTTTTTGTTTCCGATCAACCTGCCAAATTTCTGCCCATTTCGACACCGTCACGAAAAATGACGAAATTGCCCTCGGTACAATTTTTGCTTCCAGTCAACCAGCCAAATCTCTGCCCATTCCAACACCGTCGCGAAAAATGATGAAATTGCCCCCGGCGCGATTTTTGTTTCCGATCAACCTTTCAAATTTTCGCCCATTTCGACTCCGTCGCAAAAAATGACTAAATTGCCCCTGGGGCGATTTTTGTTTCCGATCAACCTGTCAAATTTTAACCCATTTCGACACCGTCGTGAAAAATGAAAAAATTGCCCTTGGCACGATTTTTGTTTCCGATCAACCTGTCAAATTTTAAACCATTCTGACACCGTCGCGAAAAATGACGAAATTGCACCCGGCGCGATTTTTGCTTTCCTTCAACCAGCCGAATTTCAGCCCATTCCGACACCGTCGCGAGAAATGACGAAATTACCCCTGGCGCGATTTTTGTTACCTATCAACCTGCCAAATTTTAGCCCATTCGGACACCGTCGCGAAAAATGACGAAATTACCCACGGCGCGATTTTTGCTTTTCGTCAACCAGCCAAATTTCAGCCCATTCCGACACAGTCGCGAAAAATGACGAAATTGTCCTTGGCGCGGTTTTTGTTTCGATCAACCTGCCAAATTTTAGACCATTCCGACACCGTCACGAAAAATGACAAAATCGCCCCCGGCGCGATTTTTGCTTCCGGTCAACCTGTCAAATTTCTGCCCATTCCGACACGATCGCGAAAAATGACGAAATTGCCCCTGGCGCGGTTTTTGTTTTCCATCAACCTGCCAAATTTCTGCCCATTCCGACACCGTCGCAAAAAATTAAGAAATTTCCCCCGGCGCAATTTTTGCTTCCGATCAACCTGTCAAATTTTAGCCCATTTCGACACCGTCACGAAATTGCCCCTGGCGTGATTTTTGTTTCCGATCAACCTGTCAAATTTTAGCGCATTCCGACACAGTCGCAAAAAATGACGAAATTGCCCCCGGCGTGATTTTTGCTTCCCGTCAACCAGCCAAATTTCACCACATTCCGACACCGTCGCGAAAGATGACAAAATTGCCCCTGGCGCAGTTTTTGTTTCCGAGCAACCTGTCAAATTTAAGCCCATTCCGACACTGTCACGAAAAAAGACGAAATTGCCCCCGGCGCGATTTTTGCTTCCAGTCAACCAGCCCAATTTCTGCCCATTCCGACACTGTCGCGAAAAATGACGAAATTGCCCCCGGCGCGGTTTTTGTTTCCAGTCAACCCGCAAAATTTCAGCCCATTCCGACACCATCGCGGAAAATGACGAAATTGCCCCCAGCGCGATTTTTGTTTCCGATCAACCAGTCAAATTTTAGCCCATTCCGACACCGCGATTTTTGTTTCCGATCAACCAGTCAAATTTTAGCCCATTCCGACACCGCGATTTTTGTTTCCGATCAACCAGTCAAATTTTAGCCCATTCCGACACCGCGATTTTTGTTTCCGATCAACCAGTCAAATTTTAGCCCATTCCGACACCGCGATTTTTGTTTCCGATCAACCAGTCAAATTTTAGCCCATTCCGACACCGCGATTTTTGTTTCCGATCAACCAGTCAAATTTTAGCCCATTCCGACACCGCGATTTTTGTTTCCGATCAACCAGTCAAATTTTAGCCCATTCCGACACCGCGATTTTTGTTTCCGATCAACCAGTCAAATTTTAGCCCATTCCGACACCGCGATTTTTGTTTCCGATCAACCAGTCAAATTTTAGCCCATTCCGACACCGCGATTTTTGTTTCCGATCAACCAGTCAAATTTTAGCCCATTCCGACACCATCGCGGAAAATGACGAAATTGCCCCCAGCGCGATTTTTGTTTCCGATCAACCTTTCAAATTTTAGCCCATTTCGACACCGTCGCGAAAAACGACGAAATTACCCTTGGCCCGATTTTTGTTTCCGGTCAACCGGTAAAATTTGAGCCAATTATGACACCGTCGCGAAAAATGACGAAATTGCCCCGGGCACGATTTTTGTTTCCGATCAACCTGTCAAATTTTAGCCCATTCCGACACCGTCGCAAAAAATGATGAAATTGCCCCGGGCACGATTTTTGTTTCCGATCAACCTGTCAAATTTTAGTCCATTCGACTCCGTCACGAAAAATGACTATATTGCCCTTGGGGCGGTTTTTGTTTCCGATCAACCCGTCAAATTTTACCCCATTTCGACACCATCGCGAAAAATGACGAAATGGCCCCCGGCACGATTTTTGTTTCCGATCAACCTGTCAAATTTTTGCCCATTCTGACACCATCGCGAAAAATGACTAACTTGCCCTCGGCGCGATTTTTGTTTCCCGTCAACGAGCCAAATTTCAGCCCATTCCGACACCGTCGCGAAAAATGACGAAATTGCCCCTGGCGCGATTTTTGTTTCCGATCAACCTGGCAAATTTTAGTCCATTCCGACGTCGTCACGAAAAATGATGAAATTGCCCCCGGCGCGACTTTTGCTTCAATTAACCAGCCAAATTTCTGCCCATTCCGACCCCGTCCCAAAAAATAACGAAATTGCCCCCGGCGCGGTTTTTGTTTCCAGTCAACCCGCAAAATTTCAGCCCATTCCGACACCTTCGCGAAAAATGACGAAATTACCCTTTGCGCAGTTTTTGTTTCCGATCAACCTATCAAATTTTAGCCCATTCCGACACCGTCGCGAAAAATGACGAAATTGCCCTGGCGCGGTTTTTGTTTCCGATCAACCTGTCAAATTTCTGCCCATTCCGACACCGGCGCGAAAAATGAAGAAACTTCCCCTGGCGCAATTTTTGTTTCCCATCAACCTGTAGAATTTTAGCCCATTCCGACACCGTCGCGAAAAATGACGAAATTCCCCCGGCGCGATTTTTGTTTCCGATCAACCTGTCAAATTTTAGCCCATTCCGCCACCGTCGCGAAAAATGACGAAATTGCCCCTGCGCGGTTTTTGTTTCCGCTCAACCTGTCAAATTTCTGCCCATTCCGACACCGGCGCGAAAAATGAAGAAACTTCCCCTGGCGCAATTTTTGTTTCCCATCAACCTGTAGAATTTTAGCCCATTCCGACACCGTCGCGAAAAATGACGAAATTCCCCCGGCGCGATTTTTGTTTCCGATCAACCTGTCAAATTTTAGCCCATTTAGACACCGTCGCAAAAAATGACGAAATTGCCCCCGGCGCTATTTTTGTTTCCAATCTACCAGTCAAATTTTAGACCATTTTGACACCGTCGCAAAAAATGACGAAGTTGCCCCCGGCGCGATTTTTGTTCCGATCAACCTGTCAAATTTTAACCCATTCCGACACCGTCGCGAAAAATGACGAAATTGACCCTGGCGCGATTTTTGTTTCCGATCAACCTGTCAAATTTTAGCCCATTCCGACACAATCGCGAAAAATGAAGAAATTTCACCCAGCGCAATTTTTGTTTCCCATCAACCAGCAAAATTTTAGCCCATTCCGACGCCGTCGGGAAAATTGACGAAATTGCCCCAGGCGCGATTTTTGTTTCCGATCAACCTGTCAAATTTTAGCCCATTCCAACATCGTCGCGAAAATTAACGAAATTGCCCCCGGTGCGATTTTGGTTTCTGATCAACCTGTCAAATTTAACCCCATTCCTACACAGTCGGGAAAAATGACGAAATTACACCCGGCACGGTTTTTGTTTCCGATCAACCAGTCAAATTTTAGCCATTTCCAACACAGTCGCGAAAAATGACGAAATTACACCCGGTGCGATTTTGGTTTCTGATCAACCTGTCAAATTTAACCCCATTCCTACACAGTCGGGAAGAATGACGAAATTACACCCGGCGTGATTTTTGTTCCCGATCAACCTGTCAAATTTGAGACCATTCCGACACAATCGCGAAAAATGACAAAATTGCCCCCGGAACGATTTTGTTTCCGATCAACCTATCAAATTTGGGCCCATTCCGACACAGTCGCGAAAAATGATGAAATTGTCCCCGGCGCGATTTTTGTTTCCGATAAATCTGTCAAATTTTAGCCCATTTCGACACCATCGCAAAAAATGAAGAAATTGCCCCCGACGCGATTTTTGTTTCCGATCAACCGGACATATTTTAGCCCATTCCGACATCGTAGCGAAAAATTACGAACTTGCCCCTGGCGCGATTTTAGTTCCCTATCAACCGGTCAAATTTTAGCACATTCCGACACCGTCGCGAAAAATGACGAAATTGCACCCGGCGCGATTTTTGTTTCCGATCGACCGGGCAAATTTTATCCCATTCCGGTACCGTCGCGAAAAACGACGAAATTACACCCGGTGCGATTTTTGTTTCCGATCAACCGGTCAAATTTTAACCCATTCCGACACCGTCGCGAAAAATGAAAAAATTGCCCCTGGCACGATTTTTGTTTCCGATCAACCTGTCAAATTTTAACCCATTCCGACACCGTCCCAAAAAATGACGCAATTGCCCCCGGCGCGGTTTTTGTTTCCAGTCAACCCGCAAAATTTCAGCCCATTCCGACACCTTCACGAAA
>NW_019263782.1:0-14103 GCF_002742605.1 Olea europaea var. sylvestris | reverse complement strand
ATTGCCCCGGGCGCGGTTTTTGTTTCCGATCAACCTGTCAAATTTCCCATTCCGACACCGTCGTGAAAAATGACGAAATTGCCTCCGGCGCGATTTTTGTTGCCGATCAACCTGTCAAATTTTAGCACAATCCGACACCGTCTCAAAAAATAACGAAATTGCCCCCGGCGCGATTTTCGCTTCCAGTCTACCAGCCAAATTTCAACCCATTCCGACACCGTCGCGAAAGATGACGAAATAGTACTCTGTGCGATTTTTGTTTCTAGTCAACCTGCAAAATTTAAGCCCATTCCGACACCGTCGCGAAAAATGAGGAAATTGCCCCTGGCGCGGTTTTTGTTTCCGATCAACCTGTCAACTTTGAACACATTGCAACACCGTCGCGAAAAATCACAAAATTACCCAGGCGCGATTTTTGTTTCCGATCAACCTGTCAAATTTCCCATTCCGACACCGTCGCGAAAACTGACGAAATTGCCCCTAGCACGATTTTTGTTTCCGATCAACCTGTCAAATTTTAGCCCATTCAGACACCGTCGCGAAAAATGACGATATTGCCCCCGACGCGATTTTTGTTTCCGATCAACCTGTCGAATTTTGGCCCATTTCGACACCATCGCGAAAAATGACGAAATTACCCCTGGCGCGATTTTTGTTTTCGATCAACCTGTCAAATTTGAACCCATTCTGACACCTTCGCGAAAAATGACCAAATTGCCCACGGCGCGATTTTTGTTTCAAGTAAACCTGTAAAATTTCTGCCCATTTTGACACAGTCGCGAAAAATTACGAAATTGCCCCCGATGCGATTTTTGTTTCCGATCAACCTGTCAAATTTGATCCCATTTCGACACTATCGCGAAAAATTACGAAATTGCCCCAGCGCGGTTTTTATTTCCAATCAACCTGTCAAATTTGAGCCCATTCCGACACAGTCGCGAAAAATGACGAAATTGCCCCCGGCGCGATTTTTGTTTCAAGTCAACCTGCAAAATTTCAGCCCATTCCGACACAGTCGCGAAAAATGACGAAATTACCCCCGGCGCGATTTTTGTTTCCGATCAACCTGTCAAATTTGATCCCATTTCGACACTATCGCGAAAAATTCCGAAATTGCCCCAGCGCGGTTTTTATTTCCACTCAACCTGTCAAATTTGAGCCCATTCCGACACAGTCGCGAAAAATGACGAAATTGCCCCCGACGCGATTTTTGTTTCCGATCAACTTGTCAAATTTGATCCCATTTCGACACTGTCGCGAAAAATTACGAAATTGCCCCCAGCGCGGTTTTTATTTCCAATCAACCTGTCAAATTTGAGCCCATTTCGACACAGTCGCAAAGAATGACGAAATTACCCCCGGCGCGATTTTTGTTTCCGATCAGCCAGTCAAATTTTAGTCCATTCCGACACCGTCTCAAAAAATGACGAAATTCCCCCCGGTGTGATTTTTGCTTCCAGTCAACCAGCCAAATTTCAGCCCATTCCGACACCGTCGCGAAAAATGACGAAATTGCCCACGGCGCGGTTTTTGTTTCAAGTCAACCTGCAAAATTTCAGCCCATTCCGACACAGTCGCGAAAAATGACGAAATTGCCCCCGACGCGATTTTTGTTTCCGATCAACCTGTCAAATTTGTTCCCATTTCGACACCGTCGCGAAAAATTACGAAATTGCCCACGGCGCGATTTTTATTTCCAATCAACCTGTCAAATTTGAGCCCGTTCCGACACAGTCGCGAAAAATGACGAAAGTACCCCCGGCGCGATTTTTGTTTCCGATCAACCTATCAAATTTTAGCCCATTCCGGCACCGTCTCGAAAAATGACGAAATTACCCTCGGCGCGATTTTTGCTTCCAGTCTACCAGCCAAATTTCAGCCCACGCCGACACCGTCGCTAAAGATGACGAAATAGCACTCGATGCGATTTTTGTTTCCAGTCAACATGCAAAATTTCTGTCCATTCCGATACCGTCGCGAAAAATTACGAAATTGCCCCGGCGCGGTTTTTATTTTCTATCAACCTATCAAATTTTAGCCCATTCCGACACCGTCGCGAAAAATGACGAAATTGCCCCTGGCGTGATTTTTGTTTCTGATCAACCTGTCAAATTTTAGCCCATTCCGACACCGTCGTGAAAAATGACGAAATTGCCCCTGGCGCGATTTTTGATTCCGGTCAACCTGTCAAATTTGAGCCCATTCCTACACCGTCGCGAAAAATGACGAAGTTGCCCCCGGCGCAGTTTTTGTTTCCAATCAACACGTCAAATTTTAGCCCATTCCGACACCGTCAAGAAAAATGACGAAATTGCCCCTAGGGCGATTTTTGTGTTCGATGAACCAATCAAATTTTAGCCCATTCCGACACCGTCGCGAAAAATGACAAAATTGCCCCCGGAGTGATTTTTGCATCCAGTCAATCCGTCAAATTTCTGCCCATTCCGACACCGTCGCGACAAATGACGAAATTGTCCCTGGCGCGATTTTTGTTTCCGATCAACCTGTCAAATTTTAGCCCATTCCACACAGCCGTGAAATATGACGAAATTGACCCCGACGCAATTTTTGTTTCCGATCAACCTGTCAAATTAGAGCCTATTCCGACACCGTCGCGAAAAATGACGAAATTACCAATGGCGCGGTTTTTGTTTTCGATCAACCTGTCAAATTTTGGCCCATTCCAACACCGTCGCGAAAAATGACGAAATTGCCCCCAGCGGGATTTTTGCTTCCAGTCAACCAGCCAAATTTCAGCCCATTCCAACACCGTCGCGAAAAATGACGAAATTGCCCACGGCGCGATTTTTGTTTCAAGTCAACCTGCAAAATTTCAGACCATTCCGACACCGTCGCGAAAAATGACGAAATTACCCCCGGCGCAATTTTTGTTTCCCATCAACCTGCCAAATTTTAGCCCATTCCGATACCGTGCGAAACATGACGAAATTGCCCCTGGCGCGGTTTTTGTTTCCGATCAACTTGTCAAATTTTAGCCCATTCTGACACCGTCGCGAAAAATATCGAAATTGCCCCAGGCGCAGTTTTTGTTTCCGATCAACCTGTCAAATTTCACATTCCGGCACTGTCGTGAAAAATGACGAAATTGCCCCCGGCGCGGTTTTTGTTTCAGATCAACCTGTCACATTTGAGCCCATTCTGACACAGGCGCGAAAAATGATGAAATTACCCCGGGCGCGATTTTTGTTTCCGATCAACATGTCAAATTTTAGCACAATCCGACACCGTCTCGAAAAATGACGAAATTGCCCCTGGCGATATTTTTGTTTCTAGTCTACCAGCCAAATTTCAACCCATTCTGACACCGTCGCGAAAGATGACGAAATAGCACTCGGTGCGATTTTTGTTTCCAGTCAACCTGCAAAATTTCAGCCCATTCCGACACCGTCGCGAAAAATGACGAAATTGCCCCTGGCGCGGTTTTTGTTTCCGATCAACCTGTCAAATTTGAACACATTGCAACACCGTCGCGAAAAATCAAGAAATTGCCCAGGCGAGATTTTTGTTTCCGATCAACCTGTCAAATTTCCCATTCCGACACCGTCGCGAAAACTGACGAAATTGCCCACGGCGCAGTTTTTTTCCGATCAACACGTCAAATTTTAGCCCATTCCGACACCGTCAAGAAAAACGACGAAATTGCCCCAGGGCTATTTTTGTTTTCGATCAACCAGTCAAATTTCTGCCCATTCCGACACCGTCGCGAAAAATGACGAAATTGCCCCCGACGCAACTTTTGTTTCCCATCAACCAAAAAAATTTTAGCTCATTCCGGCACCGTCGCGAAAAATGACCAAATTGCCCCCGGCGCGGCTTTTGTTTCCGATCAACCTGTCAAATTTGAGCCCATTCCGACACCGTCGCCAAAAATGACGAAATTACCCCCGGCGTGATTTTTATTTCCAATCAACCTGCCAAATTTCAGCCCATTCCGGTACCGTCGCGAAAAATGACGAAATTGCCCCCGGCGCGATATTTGTTTCCGATCAACCTGTCAAATTTTAGCCCATTCCGACACCGTCGCGAAAGATGACAAAATTGCCCCTCGCGCGGTTTTTGTTTCCGATCAACCTGTCAAATTTCAGCCCTTTCCGACACCATCGTGAAAAATGCGAAACTGCCCACGCGCGCGATTTTTGTTTCCGATCAACCCGTCAAAATGTTACCCATTCCGACACCGTCGCAAAAAATGACGAAATTGCCCCCGGCGCAATTTTTATTTCCATCAACCTGCCAAATTAGAGACCAATCCGAGACCGTCGCGAAAAATGACGAAATTGCCCCCGGCGCAATTTTTATTTCCATCAACCTGCCAAATTAGAGACCAATCCGAGACCGTCGCGAAAAATGACGAAATTGCCCCCGGCGCAATTTTTATTTCCATCAACCTGCCAAATTAGAGACCAATCCGAGACCGTCGCGAAAAATGACGAAATTGCCCCTGGCGTGATTTTTGATTCCGATCAATCGGTCAAATTTGAGCCCATTCCGACACCGTCGCAAAAATGACGAAATTGCCCCCGACGAGATTTTTATTTCCGATCAACATGTCAAATTTCAACCCATTCCGGCACCGTCGTGAAAAATGACGAAATTGCCCCCGGCGCGATTTATGTTTCCGATCAACCTGTCAAATTTTAGGCCATTCTAACACCGTCGCAAAAAATGACGAAATTGCCCCCGACGTGATTTTTGTTTCCGATCAACTTGTCAAATTTGAGCCCATTCCGACACCGTCGCGAAAAATGACGGAATTGTCCCTGGCGCGATTTTTGTCTTCGATCAACCTGTCAAATTTGAGCCCATTCCGACACCGTCATGAAAAATGACCAAATTGCCCACGACGCGGTTTTTGTTTGAAGTCAACCTGCAAAATTTCAGCCCATTTCGACACCGTCGAGAAAAATGACGAAATTGCCCCCGGCGCATTTTTTGCTTCCCATCAACCTGCCCAATTTTAGCCCATTCCGACACCGTCGCGAAAAATTAAGAAATTGCCCCCGTCGCAATTTTTGTTTCCCATCAACTTGCCAAAATTTTGCCCATTCCGGCACCGTCACGAAAAATGTCGAAATTTACCCTAGCGGTGTTTTTATTTCCGATCAACTTGTCAAATTTGAGTCCATTTCGACACCGTCGCGAAAAATGACGTAATTGCCCTTGGCGCGGTTGTTGTTTCCGATCAACCTGTCAAATTTCTTATTTTGACACCGTCGCGAAAAATGACGAAATTGCCCCTGGCGCGGTTTTTGTTTCCGATCAACCTGTCAAATTTCTAATTTCCACACCGTCGTGAAAAATTCGAAATTGCCCCCGGCGCGATTTTTATTTTCAATCAACCTGTCAAATTTGAGCCCATTCCAGCACAGTCGCGAAAAATGACGAAAATTACCCCCGGCGTGATTTTTGTTTCCGATCAACCTGTCAAATTTTAGCCCATTCCGACACCATCTCGAAAAATGACGAAATTGCCCCCGGCGCAATTTTTGCTTCCAGTCTACCAGCCAAATTTCAGCCCACTCCGGCACCGTCGCGAAAGATGACGAAATAGCACTCGGCGCGATTTTTGTTTCCAGTTAACCTGAAAAATTTCAGCCCATTCCGACACCGTCGTGAAAAATGACGTAATTGCCCTCGGCGTAATTTTTGTTTCCCATCAACCTGAAAAATTTTAGCTCATTCCGACACCGTCGCGAAAAATGACGAAATTACCCCTGGCGCGGTTTTGGTTTCCGATCAACCTGTCAAATTTGAGCACATTGCAACACCGTCGCGAAAAATCACGAAATAGCCCCTGGCGCGATTTTTGTTTCCGATCAACCTGCCAAATTTTAGCCCATTCAGACACCGTCGCGAAAAATGACGAAATTGCCCCCGATGCGATTTTTGTTTCCGATCAACCTGTCTACTTTTGGTCCATTTCGACACCGTCGCGAAAAATGACGAAATCGCCCCTGGAGCGATTTTTGTTTTCGATCAACCTGTCAAATTTGAGCCCATTCCGACACCTTCGCGAAAAATGACGTAATTGCCCCTAGCGCGGTTTTCGTTTCCAGTCAACCAGCCAAATTTCAGCCCATTCCGAGATCGTCGCGAAAAATGACAAAATTGCCCCCGACGCGATTTTTGCTTCCAGTCAACCAGCCAAATTTCAGCCCATTCCGACACCGTCGTGAAAAAAGACGACATTGCCCCCAGCGCGATTTTTGTTTCCGATCAACCTGTCAAATTTCCTATTTTGACACCGTCGCGAAAAATGACAAAATTGCCCCCGACGCGATTTTTGCTTCCAGTCAACCAGCCAAATTTCAGCCCATTCCGACACCGTCGTGAAAAATGACGAAATTGCCCCTGGCGCGGTTTTTGTTTCCGATCAACATGTCAAATTTTAGCCCATTCTGACACCGTCGAGAAAAGTGCCGAAATTGCCCCAGGCGCGGTTTTTGTTTCCGATCAACCTGTCAAATTTCCCATTCCGACACCGTCGTGAAAAATGACGACATTGCCCCCAGCGCGATTTTTGTTTCCGATCAACCTGTCAAATTTTAGCACAATCCGACACCGTCTCAATAAATAACGAAATTGCCCCCGGCGCGATTTTCGCTTCCAGTCTACCAGCCACATTTCAACCCATTCCGACACCGTCGCGAAAGATGACGAAATAGTACTCGGTGCGATTTTTGTTTCCAGTCAACCTGCAAAATTTCAGCCCATTCCGATACCGTCGCGAAAAATGACGAAATTGCCCCTGGCGCGATTTTTGTTTCCGATCAACCTGTCAAATTTGAGCACATTGCAACACCGTCGCGAAAAATGACGAAATTGCCCCCGGCGCGGTTTTTGTTTCAAGTCAACCAGCAAAATTTCAGCCCATTCCGATACCGTCGCGAAAAATGACGAAATTGCCCCCGGCGCGGTTTTTGTTTCAAGTCAACCAGCAAAATTTCAGCCCATTCCGATACCGTCGCGAAAAATGACGAAATTGCCCCCACGCGATTTTTGTTTCCGACCAACCTGTCAAATTTGATCCCATTTCGACACTGTCGCGAAAAATTACGAAATTGCCCCCGGCGCGGTTATTATTTCCAATCAACCTGTCAAATTTGAGCCCATTCCGACACAATCGCGAAAAATGACGAAATTATCCCAGGCGCGATTTTTGTTTCCGACCAACCTGTCAAATTTTAGCCCATTCCGACACCGTCTCGAAAAATGACGAAATTGCCCCCGGCGCGATTTTTGCTTCCAGTCAACCAGCCAAATTTCAGCCCATTCCGACACCGTCGTGAAAAATTACGAAATTGCCCACGGCGCGGTTTTTGTTTCAAGTCAACCTGCAAAATTTCAGCCCATTCCGACACAGTCGCGAAAAATGACGAAATTGCCGCCGACGCGATTTTTGCATACAGTCAACCAGTCAAATTTCTGCCCATTCCTACACCGTCGCGAAAAATGACGAAATTGCCCCTGGCGCGATTTTTGTTTCCGATCAACCTGTCAAATTTTAGCCCATTCCGACACAGCCGCGAAATATGACGAAATTGCCCCCGACGCGATTTTTGTTTCCGATCAACCTGTCAAATTAGAGCCTATTCCGACAACGTCGCGAAAAATGACGAAATTGCCCACAGCGCGATTTTTGTCTCAAGTCAACCTGCAAAATTTCAGACCATTCCGACACCGTCACGAAAAATGACGAAATTACCCCCGGCGAAATTTTTGTTTCCCATCAACCTGCCAAATTTTAGCCCATTCCGATACCGTGCGAAAAATGACGAAATTGCCCCTGGCGCGGTTTTTGTTTCCGATCAACCTATCAAATTTTAGCCCAATCCGGCACCGTCGTGAAAAATGACGAAATTGCCCCCGGCGCGGTTTTTGTTTCCGGTCAACCTGTCACATTTGAGCCCATTCTGACACAGGCACGAAAAATGACGAAATTACCCCCGACGCGATTTTTGTTTCCGATCAACATGTCAAATTTTAGCACAATCCGACACCGTCTCGAAAAATGACGAAAAAACCCCCGGCGCGATTTTTGTTTCCGATCAACCAGTCAAATTTTAGCCCATTCCGACATCGTCTCGAAAAATGACGAAATTGCCCCCGGCGCGATTTTTGCTTCCAGTCAACCAGCCAAATTTCAGCCCATTCCGACGCCGTCGCGAAAAATGACGAAATTGCCCCTGGCGCGGTTTTTGTTTCCGATCAACCTGTCAAATTTGAGCACATTGCAACACCGTCGCGAAAAATCAAGAAATTACCCATGCTCGATTTTTGTTTCCGATCAACCTGTCAGATTTCCCATTCCGACACCGTAGCGAAAACTGACGAAATTGCCCTTCCTATCAACCTGTCAAATTTTAGCCCATTCAGACAACGTCGCGAAAAATGACGAAATTGCCCCCGGCACGATTTTTGTTTCCGATCAACCTGTCTAATTTTGGCCCATTTCGACACCGTCGTGAAAAATGACGAAATTGCCCCTGGCGCGATTTTTGTTTTCGATCAACCTGTCAAATTTGAGCCCATTCCGACACCTTCGCGAAAAATGACGAAATTGCCCCTAGCGCGATTTTCGTTTCCAGTCAACCAGCCAAATTTCAGCCCATTCCGAGACCGTCGCGAAAAATGACGAAATTGCCCCCGACGCGATTTTTGCTTCCAATCAACCAGCCAAATTTCAGCCCATTCCGACACCGTCGCGAAAAATGACGAAATAGCGCACGGCGCGATTTTTGTTTCAAGTCAACTTGCAAAATTTCAACCCATTCCGACACAGTCGCGAAAAATGACGAAATTGCCCCCGACGCGATTTTTGTTTCCAATCAACCTGTCAAATTTGATCCAATTTCGACACTGTCGCGAAAAATTACGAAATTGCCCCCAGCGCGGTTTTTATTTCCAATCAACCTGTCAAATTTGAGCCCATTCCGACACAGTCGCGAAAAATGACGAAATTATCCCCGACGCGGTTTTTGTTTCCGACCAACCTGTCAAATTTTAGCCCATTCCGACACCGTCTCGAAAAATGACGAAATTGCCCCCGACGCGATTTTTGCTTCCAGTCAACCAGCCAAATTTCAGCCCATACCGACACCGTCGTGAAAAATGACGAAATTGCCCACAGCGCGGTTTTTGTTTCAAGTCAACCTGCAAAATTTCAGCCCATTCTGACACAGTCGCGAAAAATGACGAAATTTTCCCCGACGCGATTTTTGTTTCCGATCAACCTGTCAAATTTGATCCCATTTCGACACTGTCGCGAAAAATTACGAAATTGCCCCCAGCGCGGTTTTTATTTCCAATCAGCCTGTCAAATTTGAGCCCATTCCGACACAGTCGCGAAAAATGACGAAATTATCCCCGGCGCGATTTTTGTTTCCGACCAACCAGTCAAATTTTAGCCCATTTTGACACCGTCTCGAAAAATGACGAAATTGCCCCCGACGCGATTTTTACTTCCAGTCAACCAGCCAAATTTCAGCCCATTCCGACACAGTCGCGAAAAATGACGAAATTTTCCCCGACGCGATTTTTGTTTCCGATCAACCTGTCAAATTTGATCCCATTTCGACACTGTCGCGAAAAATTATGAAATTGCCCCCAGCGCGGTTTTTATTTCCAATCAACCTGTCAAATTTGAGCCCATTCCGACACAGTCGCGAAAAATGACGAAAAAACCCCCGGCGCGATTTTTGTTTCCGATCAACCAGTCAAATTTTAGCCCATTCCGACATCGTCGCGAAAAATGACGAAATTGCCCTCGGCGCGGTTTTTGTTTCCGGTCGACCGGTCAAAATTTTAGCACATATCGACACCGCCGCGAAAAATGACGAAATTGCCCTCGGCGCGGTTTTTGTTTCCGGTCGACCGGTCAAAATTTTAGCACATATCGACACCGCCGCGAAAAATGACGAAATTGCCCACGGCACAGGTTTTCGTTTCCGATCAACCAGTCAAATTTTAGCCCATTCCGACATCGTCGCGAAAAATTACGAAATTGTCCACGGCGCGATTTTTATTTCCAATCAACTTGTCAAATTTGAGCCCGTTCCGACACAGTCGCGAAAAATGACGAAATTACCCCCATCGCGATTTTTGTTTTCGATCAACCTGTCAAATTTTAGCCCATTCCGACACCGTCTCGAAAAATGACGAAATCGCCCCCGGCGCGATTTTTGCTTCCAGTCTACCAGCCAAATTTGAGCCCACGCCGACACCGTCGCTAAAGATGACGAAATAGCGCTCGACGCGATTTTTGTTTCCAGTCAACCTGGAAAATTTCAGCCCATTCCGACACCGTCGCGAAAAATGAAGAAATTGCCCCTGGCGCGGATTTTGTTTCCGATCAACCTGTCAAATTTGAGAACATTGCAACACCGTCGCGAAAAATCAAGAAATTGCCCAGGCGCGATTTTTGTTTCCGATCAACCTGTCAAATTTCCCATTCCGACATCGTCGCGAAAACTGACGAAATTGCCCCCGGCGCAGTTTTTTTTTCCAATCAACACGTCAAATTTTAGCCCATTCCGACACCGTCAAGAAAAACGACGAAATTGCCCCTAGGGCGATTTTTGTTTTCGATCAACCAGTCAAATTTCTGCCCATTCCGACACCGTCGCGAAAAATGACGAAATTGCCCCCGGCGCAATTTTTGTTTCCCATCAACCTGAAAAATTTTAGCTCTTTCCGGCACCGTCGTGAAAAATGACGAAATTGCCCCCGGCACGGCTTTTGTTTCCGATCAACTGTCAAATTTGAGCCCATTCCGACACCGTCGCCAAAAATGACGAAATTGCCCTCGGCGCGATTTTTATTTCCAATCAAACTACCAAATTTCAGCCCATTACGGTACCGTCGCGAAAAATGACGAAATTGCCCCCGGCGCGATTTTTGTTTCCGATCAACCTGTCAAATTTTAGCCCATTCCGACACCATCGCGAAAGATGACAAAATTGCCCCTCGCGCGGTTTTTGTGTCCGATCAACCTGTCAAATTTCAGCCCATTCCGACACCATCGCGAAAAATGACGAAACTACCCACGCGCGCGATTTTTGTTTCCGATCAACCCGTCAAAATGTTACCAATTCCGACACCGTCGCGAAAAATGACGAAATTGCCCCCGGCACGATTTTTGTTTCCGATCAACCTTTCAAATTTTAGCCCATTCCGACACCGACTCGAAAAATGACGAAATTGCCCCTGGGGCGATTTTTGTTTACGATCAACCTGTCAAATTTGAGCCCATTCCGACACCATCGCATGTTGATCGGAAACAAAAATCGCGCCGGGGGTAATTTCGTCATTCTTCGCGCCTGTGTCAGAATGGGCTCAAGTGTGACAGGTTGATCGGAAACAAAAATCGCGCCGGGGGTAATTTCGTCATTCTTCGCGCCTGTGTCAGAATGGGCTCAAGTGTGACAGGTTGATCGGAAACAAAAATCGCGCCGGGGGTAATTTCGTCATTCTTCGCGCCTGTGTCAGAAT
Organism: Olea europaea var. sylvestris; assembly: GCF_002742605.1. Classification (NCBI taxonomy): domain Eukaryota; kingdom Viridiplantae; phylum Streptophyta; class Magnoliopsida; order Lamiales; family Oleaceae; genus Olea; species Olea europaea. The sequence continues at coordinate 2,592 of NW_019263782.1, read as the reverse complement.
GGGCTCAAGTGTGACAGGTTGATCGGAAACAAAAATCGCGCCGGGGGTAATTTCGTCATTCTTCGCGCCTGTGTCAGAATGGGCTCAAGTGTGACAGGTTGATCGGAAACAAAAATCGCGCCGGGGGTAATTTCGTCATTCTTCGCGCCTGTGTCAGAATGGGCTCAAGTGTGACAGGTTGATCGGAAACAAAAACCGCGCCGGGGGCAATTTCGTCATTTTTCACGACGGTGCCGGATTAGGAAATTTGACAGGTTGATCGGAAACAAAAACCGCGCCTGGAGCACTTTAAGCATTTTTCGCGACGGTGTCAGAATGGGCTAAAATTTGACAGGTTGATCGGAAACAAAAACCGCGCCAGGGGCAATTTCGTCATTTTTCGCACGGTATCAGAATGGGCTAAAATTTGGCAGGTTGATGGGAAACAAAAATTGCGCTGGGGGTAATTTCGTCATTTTTCGCGACGGTGTCGGAATGGTCTGAAATTTTGCAGGTTGACTTGAAACAAAAACCGCGCCGTGGGCAATTTCGTCATTTTTCGCACGGTATCAGAATGGGCTAAAATTTGACAGGCTGATCGGAAACAAAAATCGTGACGGGGCCAATTTCATTAGTTTTCGCGACGGTGTCGGAATGGGCTAAAATTTGACAGGCTGATCGGAAACAAAAATCGTGACGGGGCCAATTTCATTAGTTTTCGCGACGGTGTCGGAATGGGCTAAAATTTGACAGGCTGATCGGAAACAAAAATCGTGACGGGGCCAATTTCATTAGTTTTCGCGACGGTGTCGGAATGGGCTAAAATTTGACAGGCTGATCGGAAACAAAAATCGTGACGGGGCCAATTTCATTAGTTTTCGCGACGGTGTCGGAATGGGCTAAAATTTGACAGGCTGATCGGAAACAAAAATCGTGACGGGGCCAATTTCATTAGTTTTCGCGACGGTGTCGGAATGGGCCCAAATTTGGCTGATTGATTGAAAAAAAAAATCGCGCCGATGGCATTTTCGTCATTTTTCGCGACGGTGTCGGAATGGGCTAAAATTTGATTGGTTCATCGAACATAAAAATCGCCCTAGGGGCAATTTCGTTATTTTTCTTGACGTTGTCGGAATGGGCTAAAATTTGACGTGTTGATCGGAAACAAAAACTGCGCCGGGGGCGACTTCGTCATTTTTAGCGACGGTGTCGGAATGGGCTAAAATTTGACAGGTTGATCGAAAACAAAAACCGCGCCGGGGCAATTTCGTTATTTTTCGCGACGGTATCGGAATGGGCTGAAATTTTACATGTTGACTGGAAACAAAAATCGCGTCGAGTGCTATTTCGTCATCTTTAGCGACGGTGTCGGCGTGGGCTAAAATTTGGCCGGTAGACTGGAAGCAAAAATCGCGCCGGGGGCAATTTCGTCATTTTTCGAGACGGTGTCGGAATGAGCTAAAATTTGACAGGTTGATCGAAAACAAAAATCGCGACGGGGGTAATTTCGTCATTTTTCGAGACGGTGTCGGAATGAGCTAAAAGTTGACAGGTTGATCGAAAACAAAAATCGCGACGGGGGTAATTTCGTCATTTTTCGAGACGGTGTCGGAATGAGCTAAAAGTTGACAGGTTGATCGAAAACAAAAATCGCGACGGGGGTAATTTCGTCATTTTTCGAGACGGTGTCGGAATGAGCTAAAAGTTGACAGGTTGATCGAAAACAAAACCCGCGCCGGGGCAATTTCGTTATTTTTCGCGACGGTATCGGAATGGGCTGAAATTTGACAGGTTGACTGGACACAAAAATCGCGTCGAGTGCTATTTCGTCATCTTTAGCGACGGTGTCGGCGTGGGCTAAAATTTGGCCGGTTGACGGGAAGCAAAAATCGCGCCGGGGATAATTTCGTCATTTTTTGCGACTGTGTCGGAATGGGCTCAAATTTGATAGGTTGATTGGAAATAAAAACCGCGCTGGGGGAATTTCGTAATTTTTCTCGACAGTGTCGAAATGGGATCAAATTTGACAGGTTGATCGGAAACAAAAATCGCGTCGGGGGCAATTCCGTCATTTTTCGCGACAGTCTCGGAATGGGCTCAAATTTGACAGGTTGATTGGAAATAAAAATCGCGCTGGGGGCAATTTCGTAATTTTTCGCGACAGTGTCGAAATGTGATCAAATTTGACAGGTTGATTGGAAATAAAAATCGCGCTGGGGGCAATTTCGTAATTTTTCGCGACAGTGTCGAAATGTGATCAAATTTGACAGGTTGATCGGAAACAAAAATTGCGTCGGGGGCAATTTCGTCATTTTTCGCGACGGTCTCGGAATTGGCTGAAATTTGGCTGGTTGACTGGAAACGAAAACTGCGCTAGGGGCAATTTCGTCATTTTTCACGATGGTGTCGGTATGGGCTCAAATTTGACAGGTTGATCGAAAACAAAAATTGCGCCAGGTGCAATTTCGTCATTTTTCGCAACGGTGTCGAAATGGTCCAAAATTAGACAGGTTGATCGGAAACAAAAATTGTGCCGGGGGCAATTTCGTCATTTTTCGCGACGGTGTCTGAATGGGCTAAAATTTGACAGGTTGATCGGAAACAAAAACCGCG